>NC_049907.1:12946620-13172872 GCF_001411555.2 Juglans regia | reverse complement strand
TGCATACTATAAACCTTGGAGGTTTAGATATCTGTGGGTTTAAGAAGGAACTTCAGATTTGAGGTGTTGAATTTTAAAGAATAAGAGATGATTATGTGGATATTGGAGGTTTAGATTTTACAGACTTTATGATTGAGTTTCGAGATTTTGAGGTTTAGGGATTTTAGATCCGACAAGCTTACTTGGTGGACTGTAGGAGATAATCTTTATAAGATTAATTTAAGGTTTAGATTTTTGAGGTTAGATTTCTAAAGACGAAAGAGAGTTTAGAGCGATGTCGGGTTTACAATATTAGATGGTAGGAATGACTATATGTGCTGATTAATGATATGACTAAGATTGGGTAAAACCATGTGTGCAGTACCAGAAAAGTTTAAAGGTTTAATTGGAAATTATTATTTTTATTTAACTTGAATTTATTTGGTTTTGTTTGATTTTATTTTATTTGAATTGAAATTATGTTATTTTATTTATTAAGTTTATTTTATTTTGTTCGTTTCGTTCGAAATTGAAAAGCGGGTTAAAGATTAAGTTATGGCAGGAATATGGTACGACTGAGAACGCTATTGTTATATTTAGCAGAGTAAGCTTGAACTTTTATCAAATTGGTGTGCATTTATAATATCAAGGTTTGAAAGGAACGACATAGTCTGGGTGATCTATTTGGGGAGTAAGATATTTGAGATTTTCGATTTCATGGATGTATGACACGTGGCTTTAGAATAGAAGATTGTAAGTTCAACAAACTTTAAAGATAGACTTACAGAAATTTCACCAAAAGTTTAAGGTTTTGTAGATTTTAGGAAATGATTGTTATCATTTAATGTTTAGATTTTGAAAACTTTGGGAGTCAATTGTTTTATTATTGGATATAAGTTCATCGATCTTACAGATTTCGGAAAATGATTCTTATATAATTTAAGATCTTAGAATTGCAATTTGAAGGACTGATTTATAATGAGATTGAAATTTTTTAATTCTGCAAGCTTGGAGTGTTAGCTTGATTTATTTTGGAGACTGATTAATCTGTGACCATTAATGGGGTTGATCGAAGTTGAGTTATTAATATAGGAAATTTTAAGAGAATTATTTCTTTGAGGATTGAAGGTATTGGTCCAGTTTGGATAATAATTGTTATTAATTCGAGGTTTTAGTGGTAGGTTTTGGGATTAGATCCATAGCAGATTTAAGGATAATAGTTGGTGCAGATCCAGGAATTAATTCTTGGTGAGTTTGATGAAAGTGTGTAATAGTTCATGGTTTTGGAGATAAAGAATTTTCTACCAAATGTGGTGAGAGTTTTTTTGGTTAGTAGGCGTTGAGCTACCTCGTACTCAATGGTATTATGTTGTGTTATATTTAAGGATTCAAACCTTATGCTGATCTTAAGGAATTAGAGATTAAACTTTTGGTGGTGCGGAATTAGGATATAATTCTTGTTGATTTTGAGATAATAGGTCTGGATGATGGAAATGTTTATTGATGGTTAACTTTGGAAGTGGCTAATAGGTTACCAACTTGTAGAATTCAATTAAGGTTTGTGAGTTTTAACATAAGAGTCGATTGAGGTTAGCGCAGATCGTGTTACGAAAATAGTAATAATCATTGTGATTCCTTGGATGTTGTGTAAAGGCTCTTGTGGAAAGATGAGATTTTGGATAGTATTGCCACCCTAAGAATACTGGTTGTGATGTGCCACTGGGAGACTATTACGAGTATGATGGAATTGCCTATGAAAATAGACTTGAGAGAACATTACTCATGCTTGTTGGGAGTTGTTGTTGGTATGGTCTTTTCGAGCGTGTTTTGAGTTGTATCTGGCATCCTACTTTAGCGTGATGTTTGACCTTACAAATTTCGAGGACGAAATTTTTTTAAGGGGGGAAGGATGTAACACCCCGTATTTTAGTGTAATTTTTACTGAAGGATTTTTATTATTTATTCAAAAATTTATCCTCTTATTTTAAAATTGGTTGGATTTTTAGTGAGTTTATTTCTATGATTTTAATTTGGTGAAAATTATTTTTATGTGCTTTCTTAATATTTATTTATTGTTATGCATTTAAATTGCTTTTAATATTTAAATTAATTACTGTGTGATTTAATTATTTCAATTTGACTTTACCATTACGTTTAAATTATTTTATTTAACTTATGGTTTTAAAATCGTTTCCGTTGGATCATTTTCGTGACCCAAGTTATGAAGATTGGACCTCATTTCTTTTCCCCTCTTTTTCTTTCCTCTCCTTTTCTTTTCCTTCTTTTTTCTTTTCTCCTTATTTTCTTCGGTTTCTTTCTCTCCCGCACGAGCCCGACCCTCTCTCTCTCCCCGTGCGACTTCGGCCTCCACCCAGCCCGCTGCCGTGAGCCGGCGGTGACTCTCACCGCCCATCCCCTCGTGTTCCCCTCCCGCCGGTCGTCCTACCCCACCAACCCCACCTCCATTCGTGCCGCCGATAGCCCCCACAAGACCGACGAAGCCATGGCACTCTTTCCGCCGTTGCGACGCCGTCGTGCCACCATTGGCCACCATCTTCCTACCACTTCATCCCCGACCTCTTGGCAACCCTTTGGACCCAACCCCGGCTCCGATCTGTCACCGGTGAAGCCCCACCAAGTCCATTTCCGATTTGTACATTTTTGGCCTTAAACCACCATTTGCGCCGTCATCCACGGCAAACCGCCACCACCATTGGCTTCACCGACCTCTCTAGGCCCTACCCTATCATTTTGGGGTCTTCGTTTGTCTCCGTTGAAAAGTGGGTATTTGTGACCCACGGCCACAGTGTATTTTACACTGCGGTGTTGCTCAGACGTCGCCTTTTTCAGTTTCGTGATCCTTCGGAAATCATTATATAGCAATGTAAGTATTTTTTTCAAAGAATTCTCGTGAATTTAATGTATTTTTGCACTAGCACATTACACTGTATTTTAATTGCTGGTTGGTTTTGCTGGACTGAGTCCGAGGAGTAACGGGGTTGATTGGATTGGGTGATGGAGTTGTTAGTATGATTGGTTTAGACTATGAGATTTGTTGGCTGTTCGGGTTTAAATATTGGTGTTTTGTGTATGACGTGGGTTGTGGTAAATATTGGTGATTTTATGATGTAATGATATACTTTGGGATTATGAGGATTTTTAAGTTTTGAGAAATTAAGATAGATTATTTTAGAAGCTTAGGCTTAAATATGGAAATCCGTAATTGGTTGAAAACTTACGGAAATTGTGTGATTATTTTTTATAGGTGACGATTATTAGTCAACTCAACATTTTTTTTGAAGAAATTTCTGAAAAGCTAAGAAGTCCAGGTAAGCGGGGTTCATATACTAGTTTTGCATAAAAGAAATAAAATGAGGTTGACTTTGAGAATAAACGTGTTTGTTTTTGAAAAGAAATGATCTGAAAACAACCTCAGATGTTCTTTTTTTTCTGCATATGCATAAATTCAATATATGAGAAAGTATTTTCTGTCATGACTGGTGTAGACATGAGCTAGTTTTGTGTACTTTGTTTCTGAACTATGTAAAAGAGCGAATAAGGAATTCTAAAAGTTTTGTTATGAACAAATGAGAATATTTTGTTTATGTTTATCTCGAACATGTGAAATGATCTGAAGCCTTTCAGTGTCTTGTTTTGATATGATGTGTCATCTGAAAACCTTGGCATGAAGTTCTAATTCTGTATATGGTTGTAATCGGATTTTCGATGAAATCCGTTCTGTTTCTGTTAAGGCCCAGCCACGGGTATAATGGTGGTTTATAACCCTACCATGGGGGTGAAACATGGTATACGGCCCAGCCACGGGTATAATGGTGGTTTATAACCCTACCACGGGGTGAAACATGGAAAATGGCCCAGCCACGGGTATAATGGTGGTTTATAACCCTACCACGGGGGTTAAACATGGAATATGGCCCAGCCACGGGTATAATGGTGGTTTATAACCCTACCACGGGGGTTAAACATGGTATTGTCCCGATGTGATATTAAATGAAGATAAGATTATAATGTTTCAGTTTAGAAATGTCAACGGATTCTATTTTTGGAATAAGTTTATTTTTCTGAAAATTTCGCTCTAATGTTTTTGTACAAGTTTTGTTTCTACATTCTGAAAGTAAATTTTCTGTTCGGCTTATCAAATGTTATAAATGCTCATGTTTACATGCTAGTATATGCTCTCTGCTTACTAAGTTGTTGATAACTCACCCGTTAATCTTCATAATATTCCAGATGACATCGATGGCTCAGCTGAAGATCAGTATTAGAGTCTATGGAGAAGATTAGCATTGATTTGTTGTTGGGTATCACATGATATTAGTGTTGGTGTTGGAGGTTAATTATCTTTCTTAAGTTTGCTTCAATGGATTTAGACGGTTTATGGATACTTATGTTAATGTTATATTATTTCTAGTTGTTATTTGAGACATGAAGAAAAGTTGATTTTATTTGGGTTGTTGAATTTTGGATAGATGAGTTTATTTGATTTATTTAATTGAAGTATATACGTTCGATTTGAGGTTTGGGAAAATGGATAAATTCTTGAATTTGGAAGTACTCTACCCTTGTTAGAGTTGATTATCAGGTTTTATGAGTTAACTCTCCGGACCCTCGGGGTCGGGGCGTTACAAATTTTGCCCTCAACTACCTTCACTACAGCATCCCAATTTACTTTAAAAGTCCCCTCTGCTGGTTTTGTCCACTTGTGATTCACCTGAGCCATTTGATTAGGGACTTGCTGAGCAGCTTGGTTTGATTCTTTGAAATTTTCTAACTCTACTCTGACCTTTTCCATGTGATACCTCATTTCTGCTAGTCCAAATCCATCTCAATGTAACAACCACTTCCTCCAACACATCGGTAGTAAGATGATTAACTAAATGAGTCCAAATGTTAATGAATAACTCAATCTGATAAGTCATCTTTTGCACTTTTTTGCAACTCTGATTCCACACGTCCCTAGCTTAGGTTCTTGCCTGCAGATGGAGCACAAACTATCTTCAATAATCTTTCTTATGTTAAAATTAGCAAGGGTGGGAAGGGCTTCACTACAAGCTCTCCAGATAAACTGCTTAGCAGTAGGAGCCACCTTCATTTTCCATAACACCTTCCACCCTACTTGTTCTCTTGATCTGCTTGAAGATTCCCTTCCAATTCATTCTCCAAGTCTTTATGAAGATGATACCCATTTCTTATTGAAAACTGACCATTATTAGTAAAACTCCATAACAGTTTATCTTCTCTCCCCTCAAGACTAATAGGAATGGATTTAATGGCCTCAATCTTCTGTGATGAGAATAGCTCTTGAAGGAGGTCCCCCTTCCATTGCTTCAGATAAGAATCAATCAAATCACTATTTCATATCTACAACCTTTAGCTCGAGAGGATGTAGTCTGACATGATGGGAGAATTGGAACCCATCTATCTGACCAGATATGCACCCTTTGGCCATTCCTAACCCTCCACATGAGACCCTTCTTAAGCATAGACCTCCATACAAACTTCTCCAAGCAAATGATGGCCTTGACCCCAGTTTAGCATCCAACAAGTCCACCTTGCTAAAATACTTCTGCTTTAACACCTTGGCAACCAGAGAAGATGGATCCTACAATATTCTCTAGCTTTGTTTTGAGAGCATGGGCAAATTCAGACTTCTAAATCCCTAAAACCAACACCTCAGATTCTTTTGCATGACTAAGTTGTTTCCAATTCACCCACTAGATTTTTGAAGCACCTTCATTATAGCCCCACTAAAATTTCTTAAGCAGCTTGTTTAGTCTTTTAGTAATAGAGGTGGCAAGAGAAAGATCCCCATTGAATAAGTTGGAATAGCTTGGAGGACAGCTTTAAGGAGAACTTCTTTACCTACTGCTGAGAGGAACTTTGTTTTCTAGTTGGCCACCCTAGCGCATGTTCTATCTATGAAAGAATAAAAAGCTGCAATTTTAGCCCTCCCCACCACTGCACATTTCAAAAGTCCCAATAGTTTTAACCCCAGCCAATTGCAAAATCTGTTTTTGTACCTCAACATTAGTGTTCTTGCTAAAAAAACAGATGACTTGTCATTATTCAATACTTGACCCGATGCCTATTCATATGAATCATGAATCTTGAGAATTCTAGTCAACTCCTCAGTGTTAGAGTGGCAAAAGAGCAGACTATCATATGCAAAAAAGAGGTGATTGACACTAGTAGGGCCTTTCCCAATTGGAACAATAGTAATGGCATCACACTGCTCAGCTTTATGCAACAAAGATGATAAGACCTCAGCACAAACGATGAAAATGTACGGGGATAAGGGGTCACATTGTCTAAGGCCCTTGTAAGGATAAAATTTCTGTTGAGGCTCACCATTAACAAGAATGGAATAAGAAACTAAGTTTAGATATTTTTGAATAAGGGACACCCAATGCTGTTGAAAACCAATCTTCTTCATCACTGCCTCTACAAAACTTCATTCTACCCTATTATAAGCATTGCTCATATCCAATTTTAGGGCCATAAAACCCTTCATCCCTTTCATTCTTGAGCTCATAGAGTGGAGAACCACATAAGCCACCAAAGTGTTGTCAGAAATAAGCCTCCCAAGCACAAAAGCACTTTGGTTCAAGGAGATTATGTCAGGTAGGATAACTTTCAGCCTATTAGCAAGTGTTTTTTACACTATTTTATAAATGACATTACAAAGGCTTATAGGCCTGTACTCAGCCACTCTCTTTGGATTCTTAACCTTAGGAATGAGTGAAATGAAAGTGTCATTTACTTCCTTGAGAGAATCACCATGATTAAACACTTGTAGAACAAATTTGCATACATCCCCACCCACCACCTCCCAATGCTTCCGATAGAACTGTTCTGGAAACCCATCAGGACCAAGAGATCCCAAGGGATTCATTTGAAACACAGCTGCTTTAACTTCCTCCTTTGTGAATTGCATCATAATACTAGTATTCATTTCATTCGAGATCTTGGGAACCAAAGAACTCAAACAATCCTCAAAATTAGTAGGCAAAGAGTTAGTAAAAATATTAGAAAATGAACCTGTGAAAACAACACCAACATCACACTGCTTAGTCACTACCTCTTCATTCACATCAACAATACTTTTGATTGCATTTGTCTTTCTCCTTTGATTTGCCTGCAAGCGAAAAAACTGTGTTCTTATCTCCATTTTTTAACCAATGTTGCTTGGCTCTTTGCCTCCATTTCAATTCATTTTATGCTAAGGATTGTTCCACCTCTATTTGTAGCGTCTTCATGTGAGTCATGTGAGTACCATCACCAGTATCTTGAAGATGACCAATGCTAGCGAATCCTAGAGAAAGGGCCCTTTAATCCTTCTGTTTGTGCTTCTGCTTCTAGTGCATAACGCCTCTTTGACACTGCTTGAGCTTAAATATCATCATAGATGCCCCATTCCCTCCCATTGGTCCTTTATCCCATGCTTCTTTCACAATTCCTAGGCATTCTCCCTTCATTTCCCAAGCTGCCTCAAATCTAAACACCTCATTTTGCTTGCCCCTTCTAGACTCATGTTTCTGTAAGTTGATATGAAGGGGAGAGTGATCTAATTTTATAGCAGGAAGTGCAGTAAATGTAGCACTATTGAACAAATCATTCCATTCTTTGTTAGCTAAAGCTCTATCAATCCTTTCCTTAGTGAACTCCCTTCCACTCCTATTATTGGACCACTTGAATCTCTGCCCTTGGGAGTGAATGTCATTGAGGCCACAATGGTCTACAACCTATCTGAAACATTCAATCTGTTTGTAGGGCCTGATAGCAACTCTCATCTTCTCCCTTTGAAGCAAAATTTCATTGAAGTCACCTACACACAACCATGCCATTGATGAAGAAGGTTTGAGCATCTTTAGAAGTTGCCAACTACTGCTCCTTTTAACTGTATCTGGTGGACCATATAAACCTGCAAACTACCATTTAGGACCATCTTCCGCCTACTACACAGCTGCACTAATGTGCCATCATGTATAGTTGGTAACTTTCACACTCCAACCTTTCTTCCAAAGCAAAGCAATGCCCCCGATGACCCCCACACTATCCACAATAATTTTCAAACTCCAAAGATCTTCTAACCCCATCCATCCGGCTAGTATTACACTTAGTTTCCACAAGGAAACCAAGTGGGGACACTTTTCCTTAGTCAATTGCCTAAGGATTCTAACTGTCTGAGGGTTCCCAAGCTCTAGGCAGTTCAATACTAGGAGACACATTAATATTGGTAGGGCTGGTAACTAGCATCTGCCATTGAATTATTAAAGGAATTGCCACCGCTGAAAGACACGTTGGAAGACTCACCCTTCTCTCGAGGCCCAGTAGGCTTGGGAAGTATTGTTGTTTTAGAAAGACTTTCCAAGTCTATTTGGGAAGTTTCCAACTCCATATGGCAATCAGTCTCCTCCTTTTCTTGCTCCACAGACTCATACAAGGAAACATCTATCCCATTTAGACTCGCTATCTGCTCCACATCAGGTGGTCTGCTCTCCATTGTCTCATTTTGGAAACTCCCATGATTAAAGGAATCCTTCACAGCTGTAGCCCCTCTACCATCATCCTCTTCTTTTGACTGGTCTCCACCAATTACTCTAGATTCCTTATCCATCTTCTGCACAATAGGAAACTCCTTCATAGCAGCCTTAGTATCCTTCTTATCCTCCTTTCCTAAACCGGCATCATCCCTATCACCACCTTTTGCATCTACCTGCTCCCACCTCTGTTGTTGGTTGTGACCAGGTGCACCACCATATTTTCGAGCATAAAAAATGTTGTTCATTGGTTGTGCTCGAATCCAATGACCAAACTGCCGAGACTTCAAATCATCCCCTTGGTGCTCAAATCAATGCCCGAAACAACCCCTCCCTTTATGAAATAAAGTACCACATTGAAAGCAAGAATTCTACAGCCTCTTATATTTAAAAGAAATCCAATACTGCTGCTCCTCAAACTTCAACCACTTTCCTCTTAGTAAAAGCTTATGGAGGTCCAGTGCAACCCTCACTCGAAGACATCTCCCCCATGCCAAACCATGAGACTCAACATCAACTTTATGACATGACCAATTGAGAATCCAAACGGTTCCCCCACCTCTTCTGTCATAGCTGCCTTATGAAGTTAAACCCAAAAGGGTTCAAAGTTAAATTGCAACACATTGATAGACAGAGTCTTATCCACTTGTAGCAAGGTTAAGAGGTTCCTATCAAAAAATCATAGACAACCACTACGCACCATTTCTTTATCAGTCAACTTCTGAAACTCAATCAAGAAACTCTGATGACCCAATTCCTTAAACCCATCCCTCGAACCTCCAAACTTGGGACAGGGTCACCCAATTATTATTTTTTTACTTTTACCAATCTTAATTTTATATATATATTTCTCACATTTACACTTATTTGTAAAAACATGCAAATGTCACATTATTATTAGAATATTTTATCTATTATAAAAAGAAAAATATTCATATTACCAATTGTGCAAGACATGATAAAAAGGATAAAAAGATGAGAAAAAATAGAATGAATGAGGTCCATTTATTTTCTTTTTAATTTTTTCTTGAGCGATTGATATCATTTTATCAACAGTGAAGATATTGCATTCATATTAATATATGAAAAATATAAAAGATATCTAAAAATATTACAAATTCAATCATAGTTGTAAAGTATTTAAAATGAACAAAAAAAGCTGAGAAAATCAAGAATATTTAAATAATATATAAAAAAAAAATATAAACCACTGTATAGTGTATTGTAAAGTCATTTGCTAAACTAGAAAATATGAGTTTTACTTATTATTTCAGATAAAATTTTAGATAAGCCATTAGGAATGCTCAAAGTTGGACACAGAGTATTGCATGCCATGGGGCTAAAAAATTGTTAATGGAGTTCAACGAAAGTTGCGAGTTGTAAAAGCTTTGCAATTGCAAGTCAAAATTTCCGAGTTAAGTTAACGAGGTGTCATTCTGGAAACCAAATACTAACATAGAAAATTTGCAATTAAACACTATAGACAATCACATTTATCTTAAAAAAAGAAAAGTTCCGTACTCATAATATTTTTATTGCTCAAATCAGAAATATCCTTGCATTGCGCTTACATCATAGGTACAACCGTAGTTTTAGAAATATAAAAACAAGGATGGTAATGAAGGATAAGCAAATAATACAAGTGGGAATTGCAATGTTTGAATGCTCCAACACAGCATATGTTCCTGTGACAAATGCCAAAACCATTGGTGCCATGGACGAAATAAGGAACCAAAAGGCCATTTGAGCAAAACATAAGCGCTGCCTGAAGAAGGATTTAGAAGGAATAAACGGAATAAATAGGTAGATAAAGACAGCAGAACTGGATAGCATCAATGCCAGGGCGTTTGTAATGATGAATGCTTTAAAAGCAGTACTTTTTTCCAGAACTGCAGAGCCTAGATGTGGATGATCATCTCCACCAATGAAGCCCCCTGGCATGGTAATGCCTGCTGCAAAGGTCACGGTTGTAATGAGTGCAGCAACTACCAAATGGGCTTGAGCCGCTTTATCCATCTCTTCCTTCTTTTTCTCCATCTCCTGCCAATCCTCATCCCCCTCTGGCTGTTTCTCCTTCTCAATTTCATCATACCCAGTTTCTAATACTCTTCCATTGAAAAGGAACCAATGATTTTTTTGGCCTTTATAAAATTCGTCCCGCTTCCTCTGTAAAGCGGAATATTGTACCTAGCTCGCATAATATTTGTTTGATAAAGCAAGGCGGCTCAGTACAAAATAATAACTAAAATCAGAATATGTAAAGACAGTTAACTTCATATTTAAATGCATCTTATAAAAATACATTTAGAAGTTATAAAATGAATAGAAAAATATTATCGTTCCTAAGATGCATCATTATAAAGAAGATATATCAAATCAAATATGTTTTGAAACGAAACAGGTTTTGTAGAAATATCTGATTTATATATTATGTTATGTGATACATGCATAAATCAGTTTAATTTTAAAATAAAATGAAAAAAAATCCAATTTGATTAATTATGATTCTAAGAATTCCTTTGGTTTCTGTAGTCCTTAGCATATATTATTGAAAAGAACTAAATTCAAATATTAAGTATATAATTTTATTTTTTGAAGAAAGATAAAAGATTATGTTACCTCATCACCATCGGTTGGAAAGCATTTACTTCTTAAGATTTGAAAAGCAATCTGATTCTTTTTGTTGAAGACCATTTCGTCAACTCTTGGAGAATTCATGACACCCTTCATGTATCCAACATAATTGTAATAGTGATGGAGAGGTGTATTCCCGTCATTGTCCGCCTGATTCAAAAGATTCCGTAAAGACGGATTATTTTGGATGATTAGCGCTGCAGTTGGCCAGTGGCTGTGCACGGCGAGATGGAGTGCATTGTGGCCTTCATTGTCAACCACTTCGCAACAATCAGGACACATTGATATAATCTCTTTTGTTACTCCTTCTTGGTTGCGATGAGCTGCAATGTGAAGAGCTGTCCTACCCTCTGCATCTTTCATATATGCCACCTCTCTACCATATTGCAGCAATAGTTTTGTTGGCTCAACGTAACCCAAGTATGCAGCCAAGTGAAGCGGAGTCCAACCTTTTTGGTCTGTTTGTTTACATAGATCGCGACCATATCTTTCCAAAATGTTTTCGGTCATTCCTAAAAGAATTTAAACATGCTAAATTAATGTAATAATTTTCTGATGGACAAAAAGGAAGACATAGGTTAGGAGACAGAAAAAAGACCATTCAGGTGGTCATTTAATGTGGTAAAATGCAGGACAAGGCAGACATGATCAAATATTTCAAGCTTTAAGTTAAGCACGAAATTAATCTAAAACCAGCTCTGTGCATATCAAACATCTTTATATTTCATGAATTCGATGTCCTGTCATATTTGATACCACCACATAAATATTTTTTTAAGCAAATCATATTCTACAATGCGTAAAAGATAACATAGCAATACCTGCATCATTTGAAAATGTTGCAGCATGCAAAGCCGTTCTACCCAAGGGGCCATCATAAGCTGGTGATTGGAATGTGTTCAAAATTTCAGATACCAAATCTGGAAAGTGTCTCTCGGCAGCCAAGTAAAGTGGGGTCTCACCAGCACCATTAGCACCAAACGAAAATTCTCGATCTACCTCCCTTAGTAACTGTTTTACCACTTCAATGTGATTGTGACGTACAGCATCGTGTAAGGTTGTAACGCCCCAATGAAAGGCCCAAACCACATGGCCTATACTCCAAAAGGACTAGTCAATGATACAATTGGAGCCCCATTGGAACCTTATAAAGAGCAAGAACTTCTCCTTCCCAATCAATATGGGATCCCATACACCACCTACCATTATCCATATCATATGGGGTATCACAATCTACCCCCCTTAAATTTCCGACGTCCTCGTCGGGCCTGTCCATTATAGGTGGCACGGCTCAAATCCCACATGTGGCCCTGTCACGGGATACAATAGTGATCTCTGGCCCTGTCACGGGATATAATAATGACCTCTAGCCCTACGACGGGATATAATAGTGGATTTCTGTTCTGAGTGCAATCACTTTGATATTCTTGGTGATTTATGTTCTGCTTGGCTTTCCGCAGAATGCACAACCCTACCACGGGGGTTAAACATGGTCTCTGTTTTGATATGTTATGATAAGATGAAGATGTTTAGTCATGTTGTGCCAAAGGAGTCTTTGAATATGAAAAGTTGGTTTTCTGAATATGAAATGTTTGAAAAGTCGCTCTGATTTTCTGATAATATGTATTGTTGAGATTTGCATATTGATACTGAAATGTTTGGTTTCTGCATTCTGAACAATGTAAAAATGCTCATGTTTACATACTAGTATATGTCATATGCTTACTTAGTTGGTGATAACTCACCCCTTATCTCCAATTATTTTTCAGATGATTTTTGAATAGTCCAGCTAAGGATCAGGATTATGGAGCATCGGTGACATGATTATTTAAGCATAGTGGATTACTCGTAGAAGATTTTTGAGAAGTGGTGGATTTTATTAAGAGATTTTGTAGTATTCTAATGACGTTATATTTTGGAGTCTATAAATATATTGATGAATTGTGAGTTTTAAGTTATAGGGAGTAACTCTTCGATCCCTGTGGGAGCGGGGCGTTACACTTCTGCTTGCAACCTTTGTAACAACTTAGACTTTGCTTCTATCTCTTTATCACCTACCATTCTCCTCTTCTTACTCCACCTTTGCAAAGTAACCCCAGTCCTCTACAGTAACATAGAAATGTGACTGATCTAATTTCCTTTCTAAGCCTCCTTTAAGACCTTTTCACACTCCTTTTCAAAAGCCTAGCTAGCTCGCTTCATATTTAAAAGCCCTCTATTTGTTCCAATATTTGCCCTTCTTCTTTAGTACATGCACAAGTAAGGATTTATGATCTAAAGTGCTTGTCACCATAACAACTTGTGCTCATTTCTAAGTAGTATTTAGAATGGATAAACAGAATAAATAGGTGGATAAAGATAGTAGAACTAGATAGCATCAATGCTAGGGGCTCGTAATGATGAAAGCAACACTTTTTTCCAAAACTGCAGAGCTTGTATGTGGATGATCATCTCCACCAATAAAGCCCCCGGGCATGGTAATGCTTGCTGTAAAGGTCGCGGTTGTAATGAGTGTAAAAAGTGAGTAGTTTTTTCTCCAAGAAAATTTCATTAATATTTATTACAAATGACAAAGTATTCTTTTTTTCTTTCTACGAAGCAATGAGGAAAAAAAAAAAAGAAGACTTCATTTCATTTTTTTTATCAAAATAATTTTTTACCGAAATAAAATTACAAAACGGCATTTTGTTAAGTTTATATATTCTTCAAAGGTTGTAAAGCGAAGCTAAGCTAGCCGAGTTTCAGTAGAAAATTAAGACAAAATGAATATACTATCTCAAGAGTCAAGAGAGTACTCGACATCAGACCAAAAAACAATCTATTAAAAAAAAGTATTTTCAAATACTTTTTTAATTAGATTTGTTGTTATTCCCTTCCGTTTAGAAATGATTTGATTATATTTAAATTTATTATATTTAGATAATATTGATGAAATAGATAAACTCATTTTAATTTTAAATCAGTTTAAAATTTAAAATTTAAACCACATCAAACTGATTTATATTTTATCTGATGTGATACTTAAATCTGTTTAATTTTATGATTCTAAGAATTCCTTTGGTTTCGGTATTCTTCAGCATTAGAACTAAGATGTACCAAAGATATACTTTAAAACTCAATACATTAGTTTTAAAACTCTTAGAATCATAAAATTAAACAGATTTAAGTATCACATCAGATAAAATATAAATCAGTTTGATGTGGTTTAAATTTTAAAACTCAATACATTAGTAGGACCCTCCATAGGTCCTACTAAACCCAAAGATATACTTTAAAACTCAATACATTAGAACTAAGAACATCAGATGTCTTTCTTCTAACCACATCTCCTCAGCTTAAACACTTTCACCAATCTAATCCAGGTCCTCATTTGGACTCTCCACATTATCTGAAAAATATTATGAAGATAGGGGGTGAGTTATCAACAACTCAGTAAGCAGAAATCATATGCTAGCGTGCAAACATGAGAATTTACAAAGTAGAGCATGCAGAACACAATATTTTTCCAGAGTTAAACATGTAGAACCAAACATATTTCCAAAAGTAACAGAGCGATGGTTTTAAGACAAGTAAAACCCTTAGTGCTTTGGCATAACATAAACTGAGTATCATCATCAAATCAAAACAGAGCATCAAACAGAGCAAAGACCATGTTTCACCCCCGTGGTAGGGTTATGCTAACCCCGGTGGCCAAACCAGGCAGAGACAGAGGTGAAATCTTTCCTTTATTCTTCTCGGAGCCCCGAGTGTGCACACAGGAAAAGACCACAATAAAACCACTTTGTTTCCAAAGTGGGTGCACTCAGAGACAGAGAAGTTGGTACCAACCCAAACAGAGCAGAGCATAACAGAGCAGAGCAAAGCAGAGACAGAGTCAGATACGAAAACCAGTATACCATGCCAAAGATTTTCAGATGTTATATCAAAATAATACAGAGTACCAAAACAGAACCAGATAGTTTACACGAGTTGAACACAAAAGCCAAAACATTTTTCTAAATAAATGCACAACTTTTCATATTCTCAATATCGCTCTTTTTTCCAGATTTCAGAAACCACATGACAGAATTTAGCTCATGTCTACACAATGCATGTCAGAATATATTTTTCTCTTTTTTCGTACAGATTTCATGAGTATGCAAATAAATGACCGAGGTTGGTTTTGTTTTTCCCAAGTTCTCATTTCACCACCAAAAATATGCACAGTTTTCAGAAAATCAACCTCAGCCTCAATAATTTGTGTAAGGCCTAGCATAGGAACCCCGCTTACCTGACTCCTGCAGCGTATTAACTATGACTTGAACACTGTCTCTATTCGTCTCGTCACCTATTCATAAATAATATAAACTAAATATTAAAGTCTGACAATACACAATTGGTCTTTAAACAACTCAAGACCCAAAACTCTAGACCATAATTCAGCAAGTTTAATCAAACTTAAATAGCCAAATAACAAATCCAGACAGCCCAAAATTTGACCCAAAATATTCTATACCAAACTCAGTATGTTGGGTATATGTGGAGACTGATTTGAAGCTGAAAAAGTGTTTGCTGAAAGTTGGCTCGACAGTTGGCTCGAGCCAAGTTCGCTCGACATACTGCTCGAGCGAAGTCAAGTCAGAAAGGTTCGCTCGATATCGCTCAACTATTAGCTCGAGCGAAGGCAAGTCAGAGAGGTTCGCTCGAGTCTCGCTCGACACTCCACTCGAGCGAATTCAAGTCAGAGAGGTTCGCTCGAGTATCGCTCGATACTCTGCTCGAGCCAATGTTCATTTGGCCGTTCGCTCGAGTCGAGCTCGACAGTCCGCTCGAGCGAATTACGCAGATTTTGCGAACTGAACCAGATTACACTACGAAAAATACCCTTCTTTCCATTAAAATGTAACTTCAAATTATCCAAACCTATAACAATACACCAACCCAAACTATTTACCATGTATAACCACCAAAACAACTCACAAAATTATTACTCAAGTCACGGCTAGAACAAAAAAAAAAAACTGCAGAAAATGAGTGTAAAAACAAACCAAAATCAGGAAGTAGCAGACGGCAACTCACTGGAATAATATGCAGCGCAAGAGAGAATCCGCAACAATGAGGAGGTATTCGGAGCCTCAAATCGATGCCAACAAATGGAAAGGAACAAGAATCCGAGAGAAGATAAGGAGACGTGGGAGAGAGGGAGAGGTCTGGTCTGGACGTGAGAAGAAACACTGAAATCAGAAACTGAAAGAGAGAAAGAGGGAGAAGGAAACGGGAGGGAAACAGAAAGGAAAACACAACTTACCTAAACGACGCCGTCCCAGACTTCATGCGTGAAACAGCTGGGTCATCACGTGCATGGTGCGGCTTACGTCACTACAACACAATTGCTTTTTAGTGACGGTTGGGAAATTGTGACAGTCCCTAGACCGTCACTAAAAGGCATTTTCTGTGACAATTTTTGGAAACCGTCACTAAAGATAGAATGAGATTTTTTTACATTCGAACGTATGGGAAATATGCGTTCGAACGTCACATATACGTTCGAACGTTATGTCTGTTTACGTTGGAACGTCAAATGTTTTGGCGCAACCGTTCGAATGTTATTAATTTTACGTTCGAACGTAAAATGTTTGCACCAATGTTCGAGCGTTAAGTAATAACATTCGAACGTTCATTGTAAATTTAAATTAAATGACTTTAATTTAAAAATTATGTATTTTTATTGTGCATAATTTGTGAACAAGTCTAACAAATTGAATTGTATATATTTATATATACACACTTTGTAATATATAAATATATATTATTGATTTATATATATTTGAAATGCAGTGATTTAGTATTAAAGTTGGAAATTATAACATCAAAGAAGATTAAAAATTGAAATTAAAAAACGATAAAAATATTCAATAATATTTTTCGTTACAAATATTAAAAATAAAATACAAAATTTGATAGAATGTAGTAAACAACAGTCAGATGATAACGTTATCCGCAAAAGTCGAACTCCGTACTTCCTCAGTCAAGGTACGGAGTTCGACTTTTGTCGTTGAGGATAGTTACACGATGGGTGAGTTCGGCAACAGACGCCGATATAGCCTCGAGCGATCAATCGATCTTATGATCAATATGCGCAGTCAGCTGTGAGATGACCGCATCAACCCAAGCAGGCCGCATATCTCCTGCAGATGTACTCAGCGTATGCTGACTACTACTCCCGACATGACCTGGCTCAGGCTGCGTCGGAGGAACTAGATCCTTTACAGGGGGTGGCTGACGTCCCCTCGCCTGTCCAATGCTACGTCGATGCGTGGTCATGTCGAGGGGGCTCATCTGATCTTTGACCTGCTCCTCTGGCTGGGTCGGCACTCCCCGTGCAAGTAATAGTCGGCTGATGAGGACACCATATGGGAGATTATCCGTGGAGACGATGCTCGCCTCGTAATGGATCCTCTCAAAAATGTGTAGTGGCAAATCTATAGGATCTCCACGTGCCACTCGTATCAAAAATTGTGCCCGAAGCCGACTAAATGTGGTTTTATGAGCCACAGGATCGACATGCGGAAGAAATGCAGCAGATGGTTCTGGTTGAAGGCGTTCTTCCGCTCGATCTGCATGCGATCCCTCCCGATGAGGATGTAGAAATCCTCGTCTCGGTCATCATCCCGAGCCTCGACGCCAGTATCCTCAGCCTCTGACTGGCCTGCATCATCGGCTGATGCTGGCTCACATCCCCGGCCAGTAGATGATGCAGAAGTGCCTACATCCTCACGGGGTGTTGAGTGTGTAAATGTCTGAGCACCTCGATGAATCCCGATGTGCTCGCCGATGACATCTGCCGATACCTCAATGGAAACACCGCGTACAGTCACGGTGTGAGAGGATGCATCCGGAGGCATGTCACACATCCCCATATAGAATTCTTGAACCATTGAGGGGTATACCTTCCCCCTCAATGTGCAGATATTTCCCCAGCCTCTACTGAGGAAAACATCTCTTAGGTTCGTCTGCTGCCAACAGAGTTCGTCGAACTCATTAATTAAGACCTCTCTCTCTACCATAACAGTACGAGCTCCGATACGGGCAGTGTCCGACGTGGCTCCTTCCCTCCCTCGTTTTCGTGTATGCAGTGGAAGAGCCATATCCTGAAAATAGAAAAGGAAAAAAAAATTATTTAGAATAATGCATTTTTTTGTATTAATTTTAAGATGCTCTGGATTAACGTTCGAACGTTCTATCTTTAACGTTCGAACGTTAAAGATAAAAACGTTCGGACGTTAACTTATACGTTCGCACGTAAAATAATGTAAATAAATTTACGTTCAAACGTAAAACAAATACGTTCGAATGTACAGATGTACGTTCGAACATAAGCAGTAAACAAATACGTTCGAATTTAAGTTCGAACGTATTTGTTTTACGTGTGAACGTAAATATGAACGTCCGAACGTCGAAGCATGAATAATGTAGAAAATCACTACGTTCGGATGTTATAATTAAACGTCCGACCGTATGTGATTTACGTGCGAAAGTAAATATTAACGTTCGAACGTATGTCGTTTAATAATATTCACGTCCGAATGTAAGACGATTAACGTTCGAACGTGGAAGCCGTAACGGCTCGGTAATTTAAACGTCGTACGTTCGAATGTCTTGGTGAAACGTTCGAACGTTTCGACGCAGAATGGCTGAGTCGACTCAGCCATTATTGAAATCTCGAAAATTTCTCTACAAGGGTCTAAATGCCGAAATGTCACCATGTAAATGAAGTATACACTTCAAGAAACATTTCTACGGTGACTATTCGGCCAATGACTGGTCGTGGTGGCCGGAAAATGAAGTTGAAAATCCGGTAATATTTATCCGGTTTTAAACCAAACTCAATCCAAATGTCAATCTAAATCTCAATAAAATACATGTTATTTGCATAAAAGATGAATGCCTACCTTTTAGTGACGGTTGTGGCGGAGTTGACGGCGGCGGTGACGGCGGCGTGGCGGCAAAGAACGGAGAAGACGATGGATACGGGCAGGGAAATGCGTTTCGACGTTCGGTTTTGGCCTTATATACACAGAACGTTCGAACGTACTTATTATTACGTTCGAACGTTTGTCAATTTAATTTCTAAAATTTTATCTATAATATATTATATTATAAATGTTTAAGTTATATATTAGGATGTTATATAATATTATTGACAATTAGATTATTGGTTTTTTTGTGAGTGCTTCTTATATTTATAAAGTTTAGCAATATATAAAATCCGCTCCGACTCCGACTCCGACTTGTCGGAGCGGAGTCGGATTTTTTTATTATTTTTTTTTATCTTTTTTAACTTCATATTTGACCCACTTTTTTTAAAAAAAAAAATTTGTGAGCTTTTAAATTTCAATTTTCTCAACATTACAATCTAAATTAATTAAACTTTTGATTATAACAAGAAATACAACTAAATAAAACAAGTAACATAATAACATGCATTCAAAAATTAAAAAGAAAGTCCTATTGCAATAGAAACGACGCCGTATTGTATAGTAGTATACTAACTAATATAAATCTATTTTATATATTATATATATATGAAAATTTATAAAAAAAAATATATGATATATATTATTATATATGAATATTAAAAAAAAAGCACCGAAATATTAATAATAAACTAATATACTTGATATATATATATATATATATATTAAATCTCTAATCTCTTATACTTGATATATATATTATATAAATATTAGTTATACTAATAATTATATTAGTATTAGTTATTATTAATACTATATATTATAGTATTATACTAATAGTGATATTAATACTATATCACTATTATAGTGATTAGTATAACTATATTAGTATTAGTTATAGTGATTTAGTATAACTATATAATATATTAGTATAAGTTATAATACTATAAGTTATAACTGTAGTCTATATTAGTATTAGTATTAGTTATAGCGATTAGCATAACTATATATTAATATTTGCTATAGTGATTTTAATTTAGTATAACTATATAATAGTATTAGTATAAATATTATTATATTACACTAGCTATATCACTGATAGTATTAGTATACTAATGTCTAATACTAATATATCACTATAGTTAATAGTATCACATAGTAATATAGTATTAGTAATTAATACTATAGTGCTTTATATAGTAATTTATATATAGGCTTAAAGTGGTTTACTAATAGTATTAGTATTAGGCCATAAATCTAATTATTATACTAATGTATATTAGAATTACTAATATATTTATCAAAATGAATATGTTGAGAATTTATTAGGTCAAAAAATATAATTAATACAAGATATTGTTATATAAAATTGATATGAATAATACTTTAGTTATTATACATTAGTATTATATGTTATTATAAATTTATAGATTAGTGTTTATCCATTAGTATATGTATTACAATATTACATGTTGATGTTATTATGCATCTTAGTGTTTATAGTATATTATATATACATTAGTATTACATGCTATTATATTTATACATTAGTAATTTAGAACAACATGGTAGTAATATTGTAAATTTTTAGTAGTATGATATTTACATATAGTCATATACTAAACTATTATTAGTAAATTTAGTCTTAATATTATAGTATAAATATATTATTTAACTAGTATAAATATAAGTAATTTAGAAAAACACATATTTTGTGCATAATATATAAATTATATTATGCACAAAATACTATACAATGTAGTATATATATTATATTATAAGTTAAGTATAATAGGAATATTACGTTCGAACGTTTGAAGTTAACGTTCGAACGTTAAAGTAAGAGGCGGGAATTTTCCCGCTCGATGTTTAATATCTGTGTGATTATTTAGACGTAAGGACGTTTATACTATACGTTCGAACATCAAATCCGTCAACGTTCGAACGTTAGTCAAATTAGTGCGGGAGATTTCCCGCTCAAATATGGTAACACTTTCATGAAATGTACGTTCGGACGTTTAAGTAGTATGTTTGAACGTTTATCTATAAATCTACAAACGTTCGAACGAGAAATTGTGATACATTCGAACATATATGAGGAAAGTGCGGGAACTTTCCCGCTAGATTTCATGTTATATCATAAGAAGGGTACGTTCGAACGTGTATTTTAAACGTCCGAACGTTCTGGGCGGGAATAATTTTAGAATTAACGTTCGGACGTTTAAAGTTAACGTTCGAACGTTTAAACTAATAATTTTAGAACTTAATCAGTACGCGCACGGGAGGATGCCCATTATTTCTTCTTCTCCCGTGCGCGCAACAGAAAGAGAAAGAGAGAGAGAGAGAGAGAGAGAGAGATTTCGACGAGAGAGAGAGAGAGAGAGAGTTAGAGAGAGAGAGAGAGAGAGTTAGAGTGTGAGAGAGTTGAGTTAGAGAGTGAGAGAGAGTTGAGTTTTGGTAAGATAATATTTTTATTTCTTGTCATTATTTAAATTTTATGATATTTATAGAATGTGTTTTTGTTATAGAATATTTCTAATAAGTTTGTGTTGTATTTTTTTGAAGGATTGCTTGTTTTGGGAAGTTTGAAGATTTTGATTTGTAAGAGGATATTGTGAGTGCTAGGTATATTTCTAAACTTTATCAATATGTTGTTGTGATTTGATGCTTACTCTTTATCATATTGTGATTATTGTTTGTATAGTTTGTAAATAGTTTGTGAGTTATTCTAAATATGTTGTGATATAAATTTGAAATATTGTGTTTATTATTAAAAATATATTGTCATTAGGCTTTGTTAATACATGTTTATTGCTTACTCAAGTTTAGAAATATGTTAATACATGTGGCATGTTATTTTGTGAATATATTGTGAGTTATCACTTTTATATGTTGTGATATGGATTTGATATATTGTGATAATAATATTTGAAATTAAGTAATAACAAGCATAAAAGTAACTCTTTAAGAATTATAATAATTAAAATTATTGTATAACCATTGAAATTTAAGTATGATAATTAAATATTTATAATAATAATTAATATATAAGTAATAACAAGCATAAAAGTAACTCTTTAAGAATTATAATAATTAAAATTATTGTATAACCATTGAAATTTAAGTATGATAATTAAATATTTATAATAATAATTAATATATAAGTAATAACAAGCATAAAAGTAACTCTTTAAGAATTATAATAATTAAAATTATTGTATAACCATTGAAATTTAAGTATGATAATTAAATATTTATAATAATAATTAATATATAAGTAATAACAAGCATAAAAGTAACTCTTTAAGAATTATAATAATTAAAATTATTGTATAACCATTGAAATTTAAGTATGATAATTAAATATTTATAATAATAATTAATATATAAGTAATAACAAGCATAAAAGTAACTCTTTAATAATTATAATAATTAAAATTATTGTATAACCATTGAAATATTCGTATGATAATTAAATATTTATAATAATATTTAATATATAAGTAATAACAAGCATAAAAGTAACTATTTACGAATTATAATAATTAAAATTATAGTATAACTTTTGAAATTAAGTATATCAATTAAAATTATACTTTAAGAATGATGATCTTGTACACAACGAGGAAATATTATCTTGAAGAAATGTTGAAATTTTAATTTCATTGCTTGACTGTCATAGTCTTTCCGGCCTTGAGAGTTGTCAAGGTCGGACAGTTTGTGACGGTTAAGTAATTAGACTAAAATTTAAACATTTCTTCAAGATAATTCTCCCTCGTTGTGTACAAGGCACGAAACTTAGGGTCACATAATTATCTTCCATCTCTCTTTAATTTAACAATATAACACTACTTGAAGGTGACATTGTTAATGTAAACAACATGGAGACATTGTTAGTATGATTTTTTGCTAGATGCGTGTGACATTGCATAAATACCCTTAGACCCGTTCGGGAATCAGTGTACATTTATGTGTCCACTGATTCCTGAATTGTCCAGTGTGGACAGTTTGAGATTATATTATCTGTATTACACATTTTTGTTACTCGCTACTTTCCACGTTTAATATGAAGTTACGGTATCTTCTTCTATTGTTCTTCGGGTATACTGTTCGTAGGGTCACAATCCCGATATTTGAACATGTATACTTGGAGAATTATGGGGAGGTGCTGCCGGAATTTCTACTAACGTGGAAATTAGTAGAGTGACGAGATTTGTGTAATATGGAGAATATAATCTCGAATGGGATAGGACCAACTACCTTATCAAAAAAGTAATGAGAATTGGAGGCAAGACATGCATGTGAATTTTCAATATACGTGTTATTAATATCTGGATGTTTTTAGAAATGGACAAAAATTGGATGCGTCTGGACGATAGACTTGGAAAGGATTACGTACCCTATGCATGTGGAGTAAGAACTTTCATTGATTTTGCACGGGCCTCTGCTGATAGTCGTGGTTACATTAAGTGTCCATGTCGAGGGTGTAAAAATTTGTGTGCGATAGGATTGGATGAAGTAGAGCGTCATATATTTGTGAACGGTATGGATCTGGGGTATACGCGATGGGTACTGCATGGTGAGCCGTATGAAGGGTCAGCAGATGTATTGGTCGATCATCACAATTATTTACGGCACATGGATGATGATTATGAGCATGATGAGATGGAGGAGATGTTGGGTGACATTGGAGCTGGGATGTTTATGGATGAGGTTAACGACAATGCCTCAAGTGGTGGATCAGGGACTGATTGTGAAAATTTTCCTTCACTGTGGGAAGATGCAAAGCGCGAGCTTTACCCAGGTTGTACAAAACATTCCAAAATGTCGTTTATTGTGCGGTTGCTTCACATAAAAGCATTGTGTGGGATGTCGACGAAAGCAATAAACATGGTATTGGACTTATTTAATGAGGTGCTTCCCGAAGGGTCTGCATTGCCTAAGAACTTTTATGAAGCGAAACAGTTGAGAAAGGGATTAGGATTTGAGTACAAGTCCATACATGCATGCAAGAATGATTGTGTATTGTTTTGGAAGGAGAACGAGGAGATACAAGCATGTCCTGTATGTGGAGAGTGAGGTGGAAAGGTAAGAAAAACGTGCCGGTTAAGGTGTTGCGGTATTTTCCCTTGAAACCTAGGTTGCAAAGACTATATATGTGTAAGAAAACAGCTCATGATATGAGGTGGCACGAGGAGAAAAGAGTTAAGAATGACGGGTATATGAGGCATCCGGCTGATTCACTTGCGTGGCAGTCTTTCGATAATCAGTATCCAGAGTTCGGGTTAGAAGCTCGGAACGTGCGCCTGGGACTCACAACCGATGGATTCAACCCTTTTGGGAATATGAGTACAAGTTATAGCACTTGGCCCGTTGTATTGATTCCGTACAATCTTCCACCATGGAGGTGCATGAAGGCGCCAAACTTTTTGTTAACTTTACTCATCCCTGGCCCTAGATCACCTGGGAATGATATTGACGTATTCATGCAGCCGTTGATTGAAGAGCTGAAAGAGTTATGGGAAACAGGGGTTAGAACTTATGATGCATCTAAGTCGACATCTTTTCAGATGCATGCTGCGGTAATGTGGACCATAAATGATTTTCCGGCGTATGGGAATCTTTCCGGCTGGAGTACGAAAGGGAAGTTAGCGTGTCCGACGTGTAATAAAGAAACTGCTAGTGAGTGGCTAAAATTTTCTCAGAAGTTGTGTTTCATGTGTCATCGACGTTATTTACCAGCAAATCATGCATGGAGAAGAGAATGTGCCAAGTTTGATGGGAGAGTAGAGGATAGGATTGCACCAAAAGAGTTGTCTGGAGAAGAGATAGTGGAACAACTGCAACATGTTAGAGCGAACAATTTTGGCAAAGGTCGGGGAAAGAACAAGAGAAAACGAGCCGTATCAGAATTGAATTGGACAAAACGTAGTATTTTTTTTGATTTGCCGTATTGGTCGTCATGCAAGTTGCGACATAGTTTGGATGTAATGCACATAGAGAAGAATATTTGTGATAATATACTGGGTACATTGATGAGTATTAACAAAAAGACGAAAGACACGATCAAGACGAGGAAAGATCTTGAGAGAATGGGAATTAAACATAATCTGCATTTGCGGGTGGAAGGCAACAGGGTGGTCATGCCGCATGCATGTTTTACGATGACGAGGGAGGAGAGGATTGATTTCTGTAAATGGTTGCAAGGTGTGAAGTTGCCAGATGGTTATGCTTCAAATATTGGTAGATGCGTGAGTCCTGATGATTGGAAAATCAATGGATTGAAAAGTCATGATTGTCACGTATTTTTGCAGAAGTTATTACCTGTGGGAATTCGTGGGAAGCTGACATCTAATGTACGTGTCGCCATATCTGAACTATGTATGTTTTTCAAGGATTTGTGCGCTCGGGTAGTAAATCGAGATGTGTTGTCGAAATTGGAAGAAGACATTGCTACTATACTATGTAAATTCGAGCAGATCTTTCCACCATCATTTTTTGATGTCATGGTCCATTTAGCAATACATTTACCGCGAGAGGTACTTCTGGGTGGACCGGTGCAGTTCCGTTGGATGTATCCAGTTGAAAGATATTTGGGTCGATTGAAGCGCACTGTTGGGAATAAAGCCAAAGCTGAGGGTTCAATAGCAGAGGCTTATATACACGATGAATGGTTAACATTTTGCTCTCTATATCTTCGTGGTGTTGAGACACGATTTAGTCGTCAAGAGCGAAATGCTGATCTTGCTACTCCGCCTCCTCGTGAGCTATCAGTGTTTTCCCAGAATGTACGACCCTTGGGTGCACAAACAGGTTACGATTTAATTGATGGAGAGTTGGGTAAGGTTCGGTGGTATGTGCTAAATAACTGCCGAGAGATTGATGATTATCTTAGGTATGTCATTTAATTTATTTGAATAATTATAGTTTTCTTTAAATTAATTAGAATTGTTGTGCTCAAAATATACTTCTTTTGCAATATGTTATAACAGTGACCACATGGACAAACTTAGAACGGAAGGCGTAGAAAATATAGAGGCAAGACACGAGGAAGAATTTCCCGGATGGTTTGAAGAACGTGTATGAACTAAAATTATATATATGTTATATTGTGAAATTTTTAACTCTGGATAATAAAATAATAAATATATACTATTTCAATTTTTAGATTTTGGAACAACGTGCTCGTGATCCCGGATCAATTTCTTCTGAATTGTATGCATTGGCCCGTGGTCCCTCAAATAGAGCACTTCGATATACTGCATGCACGGTTCGAGGTTATAGATTCCATACTTTGGACCGTGAACGTAATAGAAAGACTCAAAACTGTGGTGTGTTGGTCGAGGGGAGTCATGGAACAGATGATATTGACTATTATGGTGTCATACGTGATATTATCGGATTGAAATATCTGGGTGGGTCTGTAACATATGTCTTCAAATGTGATTGGTGGGATCTAGGCGGTGGTCGGGTTTCGATACATAGGGATAATCACTTTACGAGTGTCAATACTGCATCTAAATGGTACGAAGATGATCCATTCGTATTGGCTTGTCAAGCTACCCAAGTCTATTACTTGATTGATCCAATGAAAAGTGCTGATGAAGATAGTGGGGAGATAACTTGGCGAGTTGTACAAAAATTTGTTCCTCGAAATATATATGAAGCAGGAACGAGTGCAGATTACGAGAATAGTGGAGATGAAGATGACAATCCGATTGTTGAGGCATACCAGGAAGATGGAGAGGGTATTAACTTGTTTGTTGACCTCGGTGCACTCGAGTTGCTCCCCTTGTGTAGAGATGATGTCCCACCCGTACATCTCGACCCGTCTGTATTAAATGATCATTCAATTCAAGTCAGTTTGGAGGAAGATGAAGAAGACGAGTCAGAAGATGAATACGAATCAGAATCCGGGCAGGAGGTGGATAATGATGATGAAGATGTTATTGATGGAGATTCTGAAACAACTATGGAAAATTCATCTGAAGAGTAAAAGTACTAAATATTTTATTTATATAGGTGACTATAAAATATCTTAAATTTTCATAATTTCTTCTAATTAATTTTCTTTGATATAATTAATTATTTTAAAGAATGCCGCCAAAACGACAACGAAGAAATGTGCCTCCGCCAAGTCCAAGTCCTGAATCCATTGAGGACTCCCCACTCGAGGAATCCGTTCCTGAAGATCAAGCTAACACAGAAGAGAACAACAGCCAGTCGACACCTACCAGTAAGGAAATATTGTCGTTGATAATTATATATATAGTTAATAATTTTTTCTCAATAACTATATAATTATAATTATAGTATATCTATTATTATCATGTAGTTGATGCATCTGCACGTCGCGGTCGTGGCTATACACGTGGAATCTCTCTTGAAAAAAATAGAAGGCACGGTAAACTGAAGGTCACAATTCCTGATAATTCCACTGGAGGAGTGGATGATAGTGCAGCAGCGCTTTCCTCCTATATTGGCACAGTAGTTCGAGCTTATGCTCCATTTTATGTGCGCTCATGGCGAGATGTTCCGAATGAGATTAAGGAGCACATTCGAAGTCGTGTGCTGGTGAGTTTACTTTTCAGTACATTTTTTTCACTTAGATTAATCTATTATATTTTTTACCTGATTCCCTTGTTAGGATGAATTCGACCTCGACTTTAGCCGTAGCGAGGATTTGAGAACCGTGAATGAGTTGATGGCTACACTATTCCGACGTCACAAAGGACGATGTCATGACCACTTCAAGAAGTTTGAGACGTTGGAAGAGGCTGCGCAGTCTCCTTTTCAGCAGATGAAGTTAGATGATTGGAGAAAGTGTTGTGATCTTTTCGCATCTCCAGATTATCAGGTATTTTACATTTATATCTTTAAATTATTTACATTCATATTCGTTTTATACATTATATGTATACATATTACAATTAACATTTTTAATATATTTTGTAGCACTTGAGTTCTACAAATGCACAGAATAGATCCGTTCTGACTGTCCACCATCGTGCCGGTTCAAGGTCATTCCACCGTCTTGCTGAAAAAATGGTAATTAAAAAATTATAGAATTCATTTATTTTCCTGATATTCTTTCTGATAAGTACTAACATTATCTTTTTAAAATTGCTAATATTGTCGCTTTGTTAGAAACGTGATGATCCTGAAAACTTTTCCCTCGTTCATGTCTATGCTGCTGCTCACACTAATGAGCATAGTGAGTGGATGGATCCTGTCGCTGCAGATAATTATGTAAGCAGTGTTAATTTTGTTAAATAAATTTTTTATAGAACATTTTAATAGTTTATTTCTTATTTCTATTTCTTTTAATACGTTACTAATTATTTACGATCATTACCTTTTAAATTGCAGAACAAAATGTTGGAGATGCAGTCGACTTCTGCGGAATCCTCTCCTAGTGACATAGACATATTCACCCAAGTGCTCGGGCCGCAGTCTAGTATGGCAAGAGGTTTGGGACGATCTATCAAGCATAAATGTTCATCCTCCTCAACCTCATCGGCTTCACAAATTAATAATCTTACAGCAGATTTAGAAGCTGCACGGCGTGAGAATGAGTATATGAGGTCGAGACAGCAAGAGTTAGAGTCTCTCTTAGAACGACAGTCTCATTTAGAGACGCGTTTGCAGGACCAACAGAGAGACCAGGAGGAAAGAATACGCAGTGAAGTGCAAGAGCAAGTGCAACGAGAGATGATGGTGCAAATGGAGCGTGTTATGTCGTTGCAACAGAATCCCCGTGGGCGAGGGAAAAAGAAGAAATAAATTTTATCAATATTTCTGACTAGTTTTAATATCTAATTTTGTACTTTTATAAGACATTGTTACTTCTTAATTGGGTATGTAATATGATACTATTGGTATTTTGTTTTTAAATTTTATGAAATTAGTATTTCTGATCTGTACGTTCGAATGTAAATAAAAATCGTTCGAACGTTGGTTCACACTGTACCAAACGTTCGAACGTAAATACAATTGAATCGTTCGAACGTTAAACCGACTAACGTTCGAACAAAGAACTTGCATTCGGACGCTCCTTCGTTTACATTCGAAATAACGTCCGAACATTAAACGCGCTACGTTTGAACATTTACGTTTACGTTCGAACAAATATTCGAACGTTTATTGTAATTAACGTTCGGACGTATTAACATGCGAACGTAAATATGATACGTTCGAACGATATACAACAAACGTCAACTTCTCTCATTCGAACGCCAATCGGGTCGGGTATAACGTCCGAACGTTTAATTTTACGTCCGAACGTGATTTTCTGTGACAGTTTATAACCGTCACAAAAAAAGGAACGTTCGAACGTTGTACCGAACGGAACACTTCCAACCGTCACTAAAAATATTTTTTGTGACGGTTGAACAGTAAACCGTCACCAAATGTTTTCTGTGACGCACTTTACGTGACGGTCATGGTGACGGTTTCAAACCGTCACCAAATATGTTTAGTGACGGTTTGCCATTTTTTTGTGACAGTTTCCTCTGTCACAAAATACACATTCTGTTGTAGTGCGTGCATGGTGCGGTTTCAACCGTCTGGGTGTTACATCAGCAATGTGGGATCCCATACACCACCTACCCTTATCCATATCATATGGGGTATCACAGAGTGAGTTGCCAAGAATCATCCATGCATAAATTCTCATCCAAGAATGCTCATCCAAGAATAAATTCTTTGATTCAGTACTTTTATCAGACTATTTTTTAATAATAACTTAAAAATTAATAAATAATACCACCTCGTAATAAAAGGTGAGAGGTTAAGAAGTTTTGTTTTTGGTAATATTAGGTACCATGCTGCAGAGGGCAACCACTAGCTTTGGTTCGAGGCTTCACTCCCATCTGGTCAAAGTGGAGTTGCAGGGCCTGCACTACTCTTGATGGTATAAAAACGGTGGAGCATCCTGTCCAAATCCCATAATTAAAACCCAATACATCAATCTATTGGGATTTCGTGCATCTGATGAGTGGAGCCGGTGGTGTTCGTGCATCTGAAAAGATATATTAATTAATTTAATGAAGAACAAAATCTAATTAACTCTCAGTAAAGCATGTATACCCATATAATCAATTAGAAATATTAAAACGGTCATCTAAGATCAAACAGAAGTTATATATATATATATATATATATATATATATATGTTAAGAGATAAAAAATCACAAGAAGTAAAAGTAATTTACTACCAAATATTTTAGTATCAATGACTGAGAAGGACAATAATCTTACTTCTGATCGAGTTAGTAAGCAATGCAACCTCCAGCTCCTTAATTTAACTCCTCCACCTCAAATGTGGTTTGTGATATTCATAGGAAGGGATTACTACTCATTAGGGCAAGGGCTGTTCATCCGGGTTTTTAACAAGCCGAAAATTTGGGTTCCGGGTTGTACCTGTGCAGCTTTTTTTTTTAGAGGCTATATTATTTTTATTACTTTTTTTATGAAAAGGATAATGCTGAAAAGATTTTTTTTTTTTAAATAGAAGCCTATATTCTATTAGAATTTTTTCAAGAAAAAATTTTGAAAAACATTTTTTATATGTGAAACAACTAGTTATATTTTTAACTAAATGCATCTAAAAAATAGAAATTCAATATTTATCATATAAAATGCATGCAACATATAATGCAACTCACTACTACATATTACATTATTTGATATTTTATACATTATATTACAAAACACAAAATTACAAGCCATGATTGTTCATCTTCAGTTTAATCTGGAAGAGCTTCTGGAATACTTGGTGCCAGATCTCCTTCATTCCTCCCCTTGCTAGTCGAGCTTCTATTACAATTCCAAAACGTGTCGAGCTTCTATAAACCAGAGGCATGCCACGGCATCCCCTTCCACATTAATATATATATATATATATATATAAAGCAAAAGACATGGAAATCAGTTAGATAAATAGCTTGTAACCCCACAACATCCCACAAACTCCATCTAAATTCACTCTGAGAGAAACAAAGCAAAAGGCTTAAGCAATATGAAATCTTCTGCCTTCATGTGTTTACCTTTGAGCCAAAAAAAAAAAAAAAAAAAAAAAAAAAAAAAATATGTTATCTCATATTCAGCTTTGCTGTTGACTTGTTCATAACTTTATGTTAGAGAAAAAATATATAGTCCAAAATTACTCATAATATTCCACAATATTATTGTGTGTATGCAAGAAATTAGGGATGATGTATAATTAATCCTTCTAGAATGCAGCGAGCAATCAACTAATTAATGACTCGTGGAGGGATAGAACTAAGTAGACCCTTGTTTGTAGCAAATCAATCGGCCTAGACACGCATGCATACCTCAAAAATCACCTGCTCAATGCATGGTGACATTTAATTGGGAGCTTCATGACAACCAACTGGTTTTTAGTTCAAAGAAGTGATATTGATTCTAGGCATGTTACCAGTTATTTTTAAATTAGCAACAGCACCAGAATTACACTATCACTTTTTTTTTTTTTTTGGGATAAGTAATCTAAGATTTTCATTATAACCTAACTTGAGGATAAAATAAGATCATTTTGGAAGAAGTATGTTAAGCATTGGTCATTATAGAGTTTGATAGTAGCATTGATAGTAGCACTCCATGAACATCATAACAAATTAACCCAAATAACAAGAAGGCAAGAAATTCAAGTATGAGAAGCCTCAACACATGCCACTCCTCGCCCTTCTTTCTTGCTATGCTTAGTTCGCAAAGGGAACACATTAGATATACATTGTCTGCTAATATCCTTATATATCTATTTACAAGCATAGCTGGTCTACTTTAATCTCAAATGATTTGTTTTATTTACATAAAGACTACCATTTTATCAAACATATGATGTTTCTAACGGCAATCCACAACCAGAAGTGTGGCAAACCCAGCATAAGATCCAAATATCAATCCAACACTTGTAAATTCAAAAAACAGAAGAAGCACCCATGCGAAGGAGATACTTTATTCAACCAGAAAAATGCTAGCACTGAAAACCCAAAACAAACCCATATTATTATGTTCTTAAACAATGTTTTTTTGTTTGAAAAGCAGATCTCCAATAAATAATGCATGAAACTGATTTTCTAAGAACATCAAAGTCATATACCAAATCTCCACGAGTAAAAAAACAACCCAGATATCAAAGCACATCATGGATTCTAAGATCTACAAATAAATAGAACATATAATGCAAATTATGAGATAAAATCTAAGAGTAGATCTAGAACAAAAAAGTAAAAACAACTCAAAGCCACGTCGTAGATCGAAGAGTAGATCTAAGAGTATTAGGGTTTTGGCACTTAATAGTCCAAAACTCAAACCCATGACAGAAAATACCGAAATTTCCCTCACCTGGTCGCGGAATGGGACTGTGACAATGTGAGAGAGAGAGAGAGAGAGAGAGAGAGATATGGAGACGACGGAGCGACAAAGGGGATGAAGACAATGACATGAGAGAGAGAGAGAGAGAGAGAGAGAGAGAGAGAGAGAGATGGAGATGACGGAGCAACGGAGGTGATGAAGGCAGAGGAGGCTAGGGTTTCGGCGTGAGAGTGAGAGAGTGTTGTGAAATATTATGCAAAACACAACACCAACAATGGAAAATAAAGTAAAAGCAACACAATCAAGAACACGACACACAATATACGTAGTTCCCCAAATTGCCTATGTCCACAGAGCTGCATAAATCTTATTAATCAGAGAAGATTACTATCACTCAATCTCAACTCACACTCTCTAGGGTTTTTTGCTCTCTCACACAATATGCACTTACAAGATAGTTGTTCTCTCTCAAAATAGGCTTGAGGTTGTCAAACACAAGTCTAATATGATATATTTATAGTGAGTGGCACTAGAAACCTAATCTGGCAAAAACTGCATACTACACTCTAGCGGAGTGTCAAGTGCGACTCGAGCAACTCTCGGACTTGAGCTTCGCTCGAACGGTACGTTGAGCGAACTTTTGCTCGAGCCAACTTTGCAAACACTTTTTCAGCTCCAAAACCAGTCTCCACTTATACCCCAACAATCTCCCACTTAGAGACTGGGTCTCCACAAACCAGTCACTGTTTCCAGTCAAGCTCTATCATCTTTGTAGGTCACAACTCCCATCTTCAAGCTAGAAGACGCACTAAAGTCAAGCCCGACTTCAGTTTTCCACATACATCACCCTTAGTTAGCACATCCACTGGGCGACTCACAACTCCCACTGCACTAGGAGTATCTGGTTTCGAACCGATCTTGGCAACCTTAGCCAACTTTCCCAAGCTTTCATGAGGAACGATAAAGCTAACTCCCTTTGGTTTCCTCACATGTTTCGCATGATCAAGCCTGCATTTTGGCACTTTTGTATTTCCCTGCACATCACTGGACCTTGATGTCAAATACAAAGAATTAGATCTCCTACCATGCGTTAGGACCAGCGCACCCTTAGTGATCTTCTAAGCTTCTCCAAAGAACACTACTGTAAAACCGTTGTCATCAAGTTGTCCCACAGAGGTCAGGTTTTTCTTCAGATTTGGAACATATCTCAATTGTTGTAAAGTCCACACACTCCTGTTTGGAAGTATGTTATGCACATCATCCACTCTCACTACATCAAATATCTCTCCATCAGCTGTATACATCTTCCCAAAATCACTAGTAACATAATTCTACATGATTTTTCGGTGTGAGGTGCTATGGAACGAATACCCTGAATCCAACACCCAATCACCAATCAAACTGTGCACTACAAGAATAAGGCATCATGTATTTCATCTGCCACTACATTCATAGCATCATCATCAGAACTTTCTTGATGCCTGCAGCTTCTCTTGATGTGGCCCAGGTTGCCACAACTCAAACATGCGATCTGTTGCCCAGATCTCATCTTGCCCTTCCCCTTGTTCTTGGAACTTGACCTATCATGTCCTCTGCCCCTATTGTCAACAATCAGGACGATCCAGAACCCGAGGACTCACCCAAGTCTCACCTATATAACTCTTCAGCAAGCACCATGTCATGTATGTCATCGTAGTTTAGTTTTGCCTTGCCGGCTGAACTACTCACAGCCATCCTCATGACCTCCCAACTATTTGTCAACAATGCCAACAGAATTAACGCTTTGATCTCATCATCAAACTCAATCTCTACAGAACACAATTGATTTGTGATCGTATTGAATTCATTCAAGTGTTGGGCAACAGACATACCTTCCGACATCTTCAGATTGAACAATTTATTTATCAAGTGCACCTTATTGTTCCTAAACGAGTTTTCATACATACCTGACAAAATCGCCATGTGATCCACCGTGGTTCTCTCTTTACTAATATTATGTGCCACTATCCTAAAACTTGTCGATCTAACAGGGTCCACTCAACATCATCCATGCTCTCCTGCTTATTTTCCAACAGTGGAAGATGAAGCCTATTCCCATAAAGATAATCCTCAATCTGCATTTTCCAGTACCCAAAATCAGTGCCAACAAACTTCTCGATCCCGGGTGCATTCACTTTATCTCCAGCCATCATTCTCCTTCAGATCCGACCTTAGCTCTTGATACCAGTTATTGTGAAATGTTATGCAAAACACGCACATCAACAATGTCAAATAAAGTGAAAGTAACACAATCAAGAACATGACACACAATATACGTGGTTCGGCAAATTACCTACGTCCACAGAGTTGCAGAAATCTTATTAATCAGAGAAGATTACAATCACTCAATCTCAACTCACACTCTCTAGGGCTTTTTGCTCTCTCACACTATATGCACTCACAATATAGTTTTTCTCTCTCAAAATAGGCTTGAGGACGTCCAACACAAGTCTAATATGATATATTTATAGTGAGTGGTACTGGAAACCTAATCTGGCAAAAACTGCGTACTTTGCTCGAGCGGAGTGTCGAGCACAACTCGAGCGAACAACCAAATGAACATTGGTTCGAGCAGAGTGTCGAGCGAACACTAGGGTTTGTGTCTCGCTCAAGCATAATGTCGAGCGAGACTCGAGTGAACTCTCGGACTTAAGCTTTGCTCGAGTGGTTTGTTGAGTGACATCGAGAAAACTTTGGCTCGAGCCAACTTTCAGCAAACACTTTTTCAACTCCAAAACCAGTCTCCACATATACCCCAACAGAGAGGACATCGGTGCAAGTTGCACAGAGAGAGAGAGAGAGATCTAAAGGAGTGATGATTCGTTTTGAAGATATGTAGGTTTTAAAAAAAAAATCAGGGTACTGGTTTAAATCCGGGTTCCAGATTTAAAATCCAGTACTCAGGCCAGTTGAAACCGATTTTAATCATGCGGGTACCGGCCCGGGTATGTCCCAGGCAGGAATCTGGTTATCCAGGTTTCGGACCAGGCCGGAAAAAAATCCGGCCCGGATGAACCATCTTAATTAGGGAGTTAAATGTGGTTTATGCGTTAGACGTAATAATGATTACGTGTCGTCATGTTGTAGGGCATCACTAAAGTAGTAATGCTTCCTTGCTTACATATTAGTACTCTTTCCTTAAGGCGTGTTTCACGCGGGCGAACATCAATAATATTGTTTACATTAATTTCAAAGTCAGTATTTTTATTTTATTAATTTATTAAAATTCTTTATGTTTTGAAATCTAAAGATTAGTTCTTTAAGTTAAGCGTAACACGTCAACTATCTTGTAAACATAAATGCTATATAGAAATCTTATACTGCATGTCTCCAATTTTTTAATATGTGATTTTTCATTTTTGCTATTCTATTTAAACAGACACATATTTAAGCATTAAGCTAGAATGAAAAAAATTGAGAAATCACATATTAATTAGGTGGATGTGTGTGGTGTAAGGTTTTCATGTATAATTTCTCTAAGATAAATACTATAAATACTTTTAATTTTTTATTTGTTTTAAAAGAGAGAAACATTGTTTTAAAAAAATTAGAAGCAAATAATGAAGCAAGAATATAAAAAGAAAAATAAAAATTAAAGGTTTGTAACATTTATTTTTTTAAAACTTTTCTAGTTTTTTTAAATTAATTAATATATATTTTTTATTTAAAAATGTTTATGGTTTTAAAATTCTTAACTTTTTAAGTGGTTAATTAATTAATTTTTCTTGGTCTAGCTAGCTAACAAAATTTATTTTCTTTATATTTTTCTTTTTTTTTATGTTTCTACCCTTTTAAAAATAGTTTTAGATCTTTGTTATAAATAGTGGGGCTTAATTACAAAAAAATATAGGCCTACGGATTTAAATTAGCTGGGTTTTTTTCAAACTGGTTAAAACTACGGGACTAATTTTGCAGTTAATTACCCATATTATTTTGAAGTGAAATGTTTGATTTACAAAATAATTTTAAAATATTATTTTATTGATTGTGATAAGTAACCTCAATTTTTTTTTTTAAAAAAAAAAAGAAGAAGAAAACTCTTCATTGATCAAAGTACCTCAAATGAGGGAAACAATACAAGAGGGACAACTCTCTAACTCAACTATATCTTCAGAAATGCATAATGCATTTTTTGCTTGTGCATCTTCTACATTGTTTGACCCCCTTGTTATATGAACCACTTCCCAATAATCTAACTGAGCAAGAATATTTTCGACATCCCAAATAATGGCCCTCGAGTAATGGCAAGAATCCTCTCTCTGTTTTATGTAGTTAACAACATTTAAAACATCACCCTCAATGATTATCTTCATAATACCAATCTCCAATACAAATTGTACTGCTTGATAAGCCCCCAATGATTCAGCTATATGAGAGTCTTGAGCATAACTCACCTTCATCCTCTTTGTAGCAATGACATGGTTGTACAAGTAGAGCCAAATTGAAACTTTCCAAATCCTTGAAACCTAGACCTCCATTAGACTTGGCTTTCCTTTGAGCCCATGACACCCAATGAGCCTTTCTCTCATTCTCCTATTGGCTCCACCAAAACTGACTCATAATCTGGTTAATTTTAAGAAGAAGAGATCTAGGTAGTTTAAAAACCCCCATGCAGTAGGTAGGTAGTGCTTGGATCACTGCCTTCAATAGTGTACTATACTTTTTCTCTTCCCAAACCCTATACTGTCACAACATATTTATTTTTTCTCTTTTATTTCCTTTCCTTTTCTTTCTCTTTCTTCTCTTCACCCACTTCTTTTCTTTTCTTCTCTTATTTCTTTTGTCCTCACACAATCGTCTTCTTTTCCTCTTTCTTCTCTCTTTTCTTTTCTTCTTTTCCTCATTATTTTTACTTTTTATTTTCTAGCTTCATTTTTCTCTCTCTTCCCAGGTGCCATCCTTTTCTTCTTAGTTGTAGCTTCCTCTTCTTCATTAATTTATTCTACCTCCTCTCTTCCTTTATTAATTTTCCTTTGCCTTTTTTTTTTTACTTGTAGATTTATTTTGATTTTCATGAATTATTTGATAATTTTGATTTTTATGTCATTTGCATAACTGAGAATCTATGTTGTTATATGTTAAACATCATGCAGTAGCTCTTTGGCATAGCGGAAGAGAATAACAATAAAGGAAAGTTTAGTCTAATGGAAAAATACCATAAGAGTGTGTAATAAGCAAAGGAAAGAAACAAAACCACAATAGGAAAGAAAACAAACAACAATCCATCTTGTTTGCTATGAAAAAGGAAAGAAATCGTGGAGAATATTGAGCTACGCTGGTGCGATCTGAACCTGCTATTCTTGGTCATTCATCAGTGATTTAGCAACTTGCTTGTTAACGTCCTTCATCAACTCACCCTCCCTTGGACGAAGTCTCGACCTCGAGTCGTTGTTGCTATACAGTGGCTCATCTGGTGGATGATACTCATACAAATCTGCCACATTAAAGGTTGATGAAATTGCCATATCTTCTGGTAGCTCAATCACATAAGCATTCTCATTGATTTTCTCGAGGACATGAAACGGACCACACTTCCTGTTTTGCAATTTGCTGTATGCACCGGATGGAAAGCTCCCCTTGCGCAAATAAATCATGACCAGATCACCCTTTGCAAATGTTTTAGCTTGCTTACGCTTATCAGCTGCTGCCTTGTATTTTTCGTTAGCCATTTCCAAATTGATTCAAACTTCTGATTGTATTTGCATAATTCTTGAAGCCATAATCCGAAGGGCATGTTTAGGGGTTTGAGTGTAGACAATCTCAAATTGTGACTTTCCTGTGGAGCGATTACACATGCTATTAAAAGCAAACTCTATCTGTAGAAGGCTCACGTCCTATTGCTTCAGTTTATCACCAGAAATACACCGAAGCATGTTGTCTAATGTTCTATTTGTCACTTCAATATGGCCATCGGTTTGAGGATGCCAGGTGCTACTATACTTGAGGGACATTCCAAACTTCCTCCACAAAGTTACCCAAAAATGGTTGAGGGACTTAGTGTCACGGTCCGAAGTGATGGTTTTGGGGACTCCATGCAAGGATACCACTTCTTTGAAGAAAAGATGAGCGACTTAGACACATCCGACATCTTTCAGCAAGGTATGAAGTGTGCCATTTCTGAAAATCTATCAACCTCCACAAAGATGGAATCAGTCCCATGTTGGGTTTGGGGTAGGTCGAGTATGAAATACATGCTCAAGTCTTCCCAAATATTCTCTGGCATGGGTAGTGGCATGTAGTGTCCCGTGTTTTGGGACTGCCCCTTCCCCACTTGGCACACAGGGCACCTCTGCACGAACCTGCCCACATCCTTCTTTAGTTGAGGCCAAAAGTAGCGTTCGGGCACCAAAGAAATGGTTTTGTCCCTTCCTACATGTCCTCCTAAGCCTCCCCCATGAAGGTCTCAGATCAGGTTCTCACGCAAAAAAGTTTGAGGGATGCAAATCTAGTTCCCACAGAAAAGATAGCCAGCATGAATGTGAAAGTCTCCCACAACTTGCCCATTTGAGCACTTGCTACACATATCAGTGAAATCCAGATCATAGGCATATAATTCTTGGAGCTGTTCAAAGCCTATGAGTTCAGCCTTCAAAGTCACTAGCAAGGTTGCTCGATGACTGAGGGCGTTGGTGACCTTGTTCTGTTGTCCCAATTTATGTTTCAACACCATGGTAAACTTTTGCATGAACCCGATCCATCTTGCATGCATTCGGCTCAAGTTACTTTGAGTGTTTATAAATTCCAATGCATGATGATCACTGTATAAAACAAATTCACATGGGATCAAATAATGTTCCCAGTGTTTAAGAGACCAAAGAAAAGCGTAGAATTCCAGCTCGTAAGTTGTCCATTTCTACCAAGACTCATTTAGCTTCTCACTGAAAAAGTCTATAGGCCGACCTTTTTGGGACCAAACTATGCCAATGCCCACTATAGACGCATCGCACTCCACTTCAAAGAGCTTTTCAAAGCTTGGTATGCCAGCACAGGTACCATAGACAACCTTTCTTTTATTAGAGCAAAATTGGCTTCTAGTTCTTCTTCCCAACGAAACTGTCCCCTTTTCATGCATTCGGTGATGGGAGTTGTGATGGAACTGAAGTTCTCGATGAACCTTCGGTAGAAGGTTGCCAGTCCTTGGAAGCTATGCACCTAACCAGCAGTCACAGGTCTCGGCCACTCTCGGATGGCCCTAACTTTTTCTTCATCGATGAATGTCCTTTGCACTTATCACAAACCCAAGGAACAATAGTGGATCACTCATGAAGGTGCATTTCTTAAGGTCGACAAGTAGCTTGTTATCTCGCAGCACAAATAGAACCTCTCGTAAATGCTCAACGTGTTCTTCCTCATCTCGGGTATAGAGAAGAATGTCTTCAAAATAAACGACGACAAACTTCCTTATGATTGGCTTGAGCACCTGGTGCATGACCCTCAAAAAAGCGCTTGGTGCATTAGATAAGCCGAACGTCATCATCAACTATTCGTATAGGCCCTCCTTGGTTTTGAATGCTGTCTTCCACTCATCACCAGGCCGAATTCTAATTTGATGGTTGCCACTCCATAAGTCTATCTTTTAGAACACATTAGACCCTACAAGCATGTCGAGCATATCAGCTAAAAGAGGAATGGGAAATATATATTTTGCTGTGATCTTGTTGATAGCGCAACTATCCACACACATCCTCCAACTTCTGTCTTTCTTTCGTGTGAGCAATGCTAGCACGGCGCATGGACTCATACTCTCCCTAATTAGGCCCTTTCAGATGGGTTTGAAGAGTTTGATGCTCAATGGGAGTCATATGGTAATGAGACAGATTCGGGAGGTTGGCTCCTGGGACCAAATCGATGTGGTGTTGGACATCTCTTATAGGCTGCAACCCTTTGGGTAGATCATGCGGCATGACGTCTCCAAACTCAAATAAGAGGTGCTGCACTTGCAAGGGAATATTGACTGCTTCTACTACGTCACTTCCCTTCACCACAAGGGTCCAAACCTCCCCTACCTCCTTAGCATCTACCATAATTTGAGCTTCAGAGACCGTGAGTAAAGAGTTTTTTTTTATCTGCAATAGTCGAATCTTGTGCTTTTTCCTCTATAGGAACCAATACTATTTTTCGCCCCTGCCACCAAAACGCATGTATATTCTCATGCCCTTTGTAAGTGGCATCCACATCAAATTGCCATGGTCTTCCCAATAATATGTGACAAGTATCCATTTCAACCACATCACATATCACCTCATCTTTATAAAAATTTTCGATGGAGAAAGGAACTCTACAAAGATTGTTTATGAGAGTCTTGGCCCCCTTCAAATCCAGCTAATTTTATAGGGTCGTGGGTGCTTCTTGATTTTTAACACAAGTGAAGTAACAAGGGCTTTTGACACAATATTCTCGCAGCTACCACTGTCTATGATCACGTTACATACCTTATAGTTGATAGTGCAACGTGTTTTGAATATCGAGTGCCTCTGATTCTCCTATTCAAATCTCAGCGCTAGCATCACTCGATGTATGACACAATTCACTGGTTCACCTTCATCACCTTCCACAAACCTAGTTCTTCATCTCCACTGTCATCCTCATCTTCCTGACATCTGTCTTCTTCTTCAATCATAAGTATTGGTTGACGTGTGGGACACTCATTAGAGCGATGTCCAGGCTGATTGCATCGAAAATATTTTCCCATCATGGGCTTAGTATAAGGATTATTGCTAGTGCCGCAACTTTGTACTACTGGAGTGCTCGGTTCTTTCATTGTTTGGCTGTTGGTGTTTCCTCTCTGAGGCTGACTAGACGAACTAGGTTGCAAATTGCTTGGTCAAGGCTGTTGATCAACACACTTGACGGGTGGCTTAAAAGATGGTGCTTTGGGTTATTGTCGTGACAACTGTACCTCAATTTCCAGAGCTAACTTGACAGCTTCCGATAGAGTCCCCACGGTTTGTAATGAAACTTTATCTTGGATGTCCAGACGCAACCCTCCCACAAACTTGGCAACTTGCTGGCCCTCTGTTTCGGACAAGTTATTACGTGAGTTCAGTCAGTAAAACTCTTCTGTGTAGTCACTAACAGACCTCATTCCTTGCCTGCAGTTGTATAGAATTTGTTCATAATCCGAAGGGAGGGAGGAACCTAGCTCTCATCAACTGCTTCATCTTCGGCCATGCTCACACTGGTTATTTACCCTGCCATTGCCTATTGTTTTGCATTTGTTCCCACCATGCTGATGCACCATAACACAATTTATATGCCACTAATTTCACCTGTTGTGCCTCAGGGGTCTACATGTAATCAAAAAAAATCTTTTACTTCAAATAACCAATCAGGAAAGCTCTTGGCATGGAGATGTCCGTTAAAGCATGGTAAATCAATTTTGATTCAGATGTTATTATTTTGGTCTGGGACCCTCCAATTACCTTGGCCTTCTCCATCGAAACCAGCAATCTCTTCATTTGGTACTTGATTTTGTTGCCTTGGCATGAAACCATGATCTCTATGTGGATGATCTCGATCCCTCCTATTCTTTGGATGCCCATCACCACCAACATGAATGTTGATAACGGTTCTTTAGATTTCCTGCAACATCCTTTCGATCCCCTCGAATCGTTGTGACTGGATAGCATGCAAAGACGTTCCACCCAAGGGGCCATCATAAGCTGGTGACTTCAATTTGTTTAAAATTTCTAACACCAAATCTGGAAAGTATCTCTCGACAACCAAGTAAAGTGGGGTCTCACTAGCAATATTAGCACCAAACGAAAATTCTGGATCTACCTCCATTAGTAACTGTTTTATTTTTTATTTTAATTATTTTTTAAACATTTTAAAAAATACAAATTAACTAATATTTACTTTCTTAATCATTAAATAAAAAAACCAATCGATCATGATTTCTCAATCCTTAAACATTTTTCTTTCTTTTATTAACTTCTATTGTCTTCTAAAAATATACCATCATCTCTTCTCGCTCTCTCTTCTATCTTTTCTTTTCTCCTTTTCCTATTTCTTTATTCTTTTCTTTTCTTCCCAATTTCTTTATTCTCTTCTCCTTTTCCTTTTCCTCTCTCTTTTATAGTACTACAAGAAATAAGGTATTTTCCAACGCTCAAAATTATCACAAAAACCCCCTCAAATCGCTGCACTTAATTATTTCCGGCAATTTTTCAATCACTGCATGATTCAGTTAGAAATAAGATTTTAGAGTTTAATGTGTTAAGACATGTAGCTAGGGCGAATATTGGTTATGATAGGATATGGATTAAAAATAGGTTTTTTATTATTTTTTATTTTTTTTACATATGCATGTTATAAGGAGATGACAAATTTCAGGAATAAGAATTATGAATTATTTTAGGTCATGGTGATTAATTTTTAGCATTATGGACTTGCATAAGGTTATTTTATGTTATGAGTTAATATTTAAAGATTTACGAGTATTACGGCTAAGAGTGTTCATCAGGGTTTCGACCCGAAAGCCTGGGTATACCCAAACCGAAATCCGGGTTACAAAATCGGGCCGAAACCCAAATGGAAATTGGTTTTTAAAAATCCAAAACCCGGGTACCGGTTTGTACCTTTTCTTTTTTTAAATCAAAACCTACATGTTATGAATATTTGTTCATGAAAAAAATGTTGATGCAACATTCAAACTCTATTTATTTAATTATTTAAAATAAAGTTGTTTATAAAATAATATTACACTGTTTATATGAAAAGCATGTATTACATTACTAAGCACATCATTCCAATAATCAAAAGCTCAATCCAGTTCTTCTAAAGGGAAGTGCAGACCCCAACAGGATATACTCAACATTGAGTTCAATGGTTAAATCTGCAAGAATGACTTTATTATGCAACTCTTCAGGAGGCACAGATGATATATAGGGCTAGATGCCCAATTTGGTCAAATACTCGATAAAAATAATCTCATATGCAGGTCTTGGGATGGCCATGTTCAGTTTAGGTATAGGGATTTACTAGACATCAGCCACTATTCACTCACACTCTACACCTATAACTTTTTCAATGGGTGTGACAGTGTTTTTCATAGTGGCTGCTGAGAAGTATAACAGCCCGCTAGAAATTCAATGGTGGAATTTATATAGGCTTTTGGAAATTCATGAAAACACCGTACGTTTTCACGATTCGATCAATTGCGTAGGTTTTACTCTGTCAACATAGCCAAAGCTATTACTCACTATAGTGCCAGAAATGCGATTTTATTTATTTGAGGTATTTAGAAGTATCAGCTTGAAATATGGTCTACGCCATCAGACTCAGTTGATTATTTAAGATTTTACAGTGCAACAATCTCATTTTCAGTTTTCGAACGATACACTTGTCGAAAATGCGTTTTCCTTATTTTGAGATACTTTGGAGAATTTCAATAAACGAATTGCACAGTTAGGTTTGTATGAATATTTAGGATTTTATAGTGTAAATTTTATTTTTCACTTTCTCAAAGTGAATAATAACCTCGATAATAACATCCAGTGCAGTGTTTTCAAAATCACAATGTGGAATGTCCAAATTAATTAGTTAGAGAAGTTTTATTTGAATACTTGGTAACATCTTAGCAACACTTGGTGAATAGTATTAGACACTTGGCAAAATGACAAACCATTAGATGGATTTGTGAAGGAAATTAAGGTGTGAGATCACGCCACTTGAGCAAAACTCTATTTTCCATTTCATCAACCAAATTGGGCCAACCATTTAAAAACAGTTTCTGTTTTGAGAAAGTTTAAATATTTAGTGGTCTAATCTTACTCCAATGGCTTTGATATTTTTATTTTATAATTCTAAGCCTCTTATATGCATGTTAGGATTTAAGTTTGAAGATCTTTAGTATTATTTTGAAAGATATGATCTTTTGTTTCATGCAAGAGGATTTTCGATTAGGCAAAAGGATTGATGCTTTTAGCTAGATCCGAGTTTTGGGTTGTTTTTAGCCATGTGATTTTAAGTTTAATGGTTGGATCTTCTTTAGGACACATTTTTAGACTATGTGATTTTTTGGCTTGAAGATCCCTTCCTTTTAATCCATGGATCAAGTGATTGATCAAAACTAGTTAAGAAAAAGTTTCTATTTTGGGACTAAGTGTGGAGCCGAATACTCCTAAGTGTTGCTTTCTTTTGTTTGATGATTCAAAGCATGATTATTCTTAGGATGATATTATGAATTTGTGTTGGATGTAAGATTTGTTTTTTTTTTTTAGTTCTTGGAGATGTTTTGATTAAGGTCAAAAATTGTGATTCAAGGGTTTGTTTTTAGTTAAAAAGTTTAGATGTTTTTACTAAAAAGTTTGGTGGTAATGATTAGCATTTTTCTAATGGACGTTTTAAGTATGTTTTTAAACTTAGGATAGGAAGATATTTTGTTACAAAATTTCGATTCCAAGACCCGTACTGTAATCATGGATGTTTATGGGAGACATGTCCCAACTGACTATAATCTCAAAACATGGGAGACCGGGCTCCATAATTACAACACCAAAACATACTATTGGGCTAGTTCGTCGACTATGTCGCGTAACTCGACTAATGATGCTAGAATATTGTCCAAAAACCTAACTATGGAGTTCGTAAGCTCTGCGTCTACGACGTCTAATCAACCTCCTCCAGTCTGCCAGTGTCTGGTCCCTATTCTGGTCCTAACACATCGCCAATCATTCGTGGAAAATGGTAGTTGGGACTATCATGTGAGATTTGATTACAAATCTCAATAAGTTAATAGGAAACTTCCACACAGGTTAATGATGCTTGCACGGCAGTAAAGGCACGAATGCATAATCAAGGTCAATAATATGCATAACATAATTTGACATAACATGGTATGAGCTGACATAAATTGAACTGAAACGTGAACTAAACTGGAAACTTGAACGTGAACTGAATTGGACATGAACGTGAACATGAAAATGACTGAATGTGAAATTGAATATGAACTGAAACATGACCTGAATATGAAATACATGAACTTGGAACATAACATGGACATGAACTTGAAATGTATTCTTGACTCATGGGGTCACCATGATAGAGTAGTATTGCCTCATGGGATTACCATGATAGTGTAGTCATATCTCATGGGATTACCATGATAGAATAGTCTTATCTCATGCGGTTACAATGATAGTGTAAAAATAATGAATTGAATAATAACTTAACTGCACGAGGGTGTACATGAACATGAACTTGACGTGACTTGAACGACTTTTCCCGGGGTAAACAAATTGTACTCGAGATGGAACGTGACATGAAAAGAAAGTATAGAAGTCATTACGTAGCTTAACAAGGCATGAACGTACTTTGAAAGACATGACGTACTTGAGACAGACAACATTTCTTAGCATGACATAATATGTAACAGACAACATTTTATAACATGGCATAACATGTAACAAAAAATATTATATGACATGACATACATGTAACAGATGGCATAACGTTACATGACAAACTTTCAACATATAGCAATCTGTGATAGAATAGATTGTGTAAAAGATAAGTATTTCATGATAGCATAAATCATGTGTAATAGATAAACATGTAATGACATAGCATGGCATGGCATGACATATATGACAACATAAACACATAAATTGTACTTCCCTTACCCATCACACATACACAATAAACTGATAGCAAGTTAAGAGCTAACTAACCTCGTTCATCGTGTTCTACGAGAATTCAAGTGCGTTTATGAGGAACTTTGAAAATGATTCTAAAAGTTAGAACTTTATTCACTAACAATTAGAAATATGGAAAAAACCAACTTAGAGTAAAATTACCATTTTACCCTCTACATGTGGGAAAATGACCATTTTACCCCTAACTTAAGGATTTTTCATCATAACTCAAAAAATCACCAAAATTTTTCCTAAACTAAGATATCAACTTAGAAAAAATTAAAACAAAACACAATTATGGAAAACTCACTATAGTCGAAATGTAACACCCCGTATTTTAGTGTATTTTTAATGAATGAATTATTTTTATTGATTAAAAAATTTATTCTTTTATTTTAAAATTATTGGATTTTTAATTGGGTTATTTTTATGATTTTTTGTTTATGAAAATTATTTTTGAAGCGCTTTCTCTAAATTAATTATTGTTATGCATTTAAATTTCTTTTCGAATTAAATTAACTTATTGTTGGGTTTAATTATTTATTTTCATTTTACTCATTACGTTTGAATTATTTTATTTTACTTATGGTTTTAAAATCGTTTCCGTTGGATCATTTTTGTAACCCAAGATGTGAGGATTGGACCTCATTTCTTTCCCTAAATTTTTTCTTTTCCTCTTTTCTTTTCCTTTTCTTCTTTTTCTCTTTTCTTTTTTTTTTCTTCTTCTTTCGCTTCCCTCTCGCGCGATCTCTCTCTCTCTCTCTCTCTCTTTCCGTCCGTTGCTCATCACCGCCCAGTGCCGCCGTGAGGTGGCCGTCATCGCCCAGTCCATTCACCTCCCCTGCTGCCGGCGACCTCACCCCACCAACCTCACCTCCATTTGCGTCGGCGTTAACCACCAGCAGCCCTTCAAAGCCATGGCGACACCTTCGCTCCAGCGCTGCCGTCGCGCCACCTCCGGCCACCATCTTCTCACCACTTCATCTTCGACCTCTTAGCAATCCATTGGACCCAACCCCACCTCCGATCCGTCACCGGTGAAGCACTTCCAACTCCATTTTCGTTTTGGGTATTTTTGGCCTTAAAACACCATTGCGCCACCAACCACAGCCAACCACCACCACCACTAGCTTCACCGACATCCCTAGGCCCTACCCTATCAATCTTGGGTTTTCGTTTGCACCCTTTCAAAAGTGGGTTTTTAAGACCCAAGGCCATAGTGTATTTGACACTGTTCTGTTGTTGTGTTGCCGCTTCTTGCACTTCCGTGATCTTCCAGAAATTGCTATATAGCACTGTAAGTATTTTTCAAATAATTCTTGTGATTTAAATGTATTTTTGCACTAACACTTTACACTGCATTGGACTGTTGGTTGGTTCTGCCGGACTGAGTCCGAGGAGTACGGGGGTCGGATAGATTGGAGAATGAAGTTATTTGATTGATTGGATTGTGTTGACATTGTTGGTTGTTGGATATTGTGGTCGTGTTGTGTTCATTGCAATTGCACGCATGTTCATGTTTGTAACTGAAAACTAGGTTTTCGCATGATTGCATGCATGTTCATGTGTTTATTTGAAAATGGGGTTTTCATGTGAGAAATGATTTGAATATGCTTGAAATGTTTGGATTGACTGGTTTGAGAAAAAGGGAAAGAGACAGTAGGGATGGTGGTAAGCAGGGACGGTGGTAGAGTCCCGCCTGCGATTCCCGCCTACGGTGCATGCAGTAGGGATGGTGGTAAACAGGGATGGTGGTTGTGTCCCACCTGTGATTCCCGCCTATGGTGCACACGGTACGGATGGTGGTAAGCAGGGATGGTGGTTGTGTCCCGCCTGTGATTCCCGCCTACGGTGCACGCGGTAAGGATGGTGGTAAGCAGGGATGGTGGTATAGTCCCGCCTGTGAGTCCCGCCTGCAGTGTCCGATAAATGATTGGGCTTTGTGTAAATAATTTTCTAGGAAAATGTTTTACGGATATTTTGGAACAAATGGGATTTTGGCGTGTGTTGGAAATAATCTTTTTCGGGGAAAATGATGTTTTGAGAGAAATGCATATTTCTTCATATGCATGCATGTTGGCTGCATTTAATGCATTTTTATTACGTGGTTATTTGGGTTATACTTACCTGCGGTACCGTTTTATGGTATCGCAGATTTTGATGCAAATGAGGATGACGAGCCTTAGGCTTTGGCTCTGTTCGAAGAGCGATCTGGAATTGCTCTCGTATATCGAGAATTATTATCCTACTCTTTTATGTACTTATCTTTTGTAATATATTTGGGTTGACTGTATAACTTTTTAAAGATAAATTATTTTGGATACTTGTATTTAAATTTCTGGTACTTAATTGACTTATTATATTATCCGCTGCGACTTTTGTTGTGCACTTTTGTATGTTGCACACACTTGGGCACATTTTGTTGGGATGCGTGACCCTTGTTGTCACCATCCTGGCGTCTCAATCCCCGTGTATTTATATAAGGGGAGCTGGGGGCGCCACACGAAACATCCATAGGTCATTTTTGTTGCAATTCTTCCAACTTCAAAACGCAGGATTGAATCGAAATTTTGCAAGAAATATCTTCCTATCCTAAATTTAAAAACATACTTAAAACAACCATTAGAAAAATGCTAATCATCACCACCAAAGTTTTTAGTAAAAAGATCCAAACTTTTTAACTAAAAACCAACCCTCGAATCACAAGTTTTGACCTTATGCAAAGCATCTCCAAGAATTCCAAAAAATAAATCTTACTTCTAACATATACATAACATCATCCTAAGAACAATAATGTTTTGAATCATCTAACAAAAGTTACCAAAAATCACAAAACAACACTTGGAGTATTCGACTCCACACTTAGTCCCAAAATAGAAACTTTTTCTTATCTAGTTTTGATCAATCACTTGATCCATGGCTTAAAAAGATGAGATCTTAAAAAAAAACATCACTTGGTTTAAAAATGTGTCCTAAAGAAGATACAACCATTAAACTTAAAATCACATGGCTTAAAAAACCCAAAACTCAGATCTACCTAAAAACATCAATCATTTGGCCTAAACGAATATCCTCTTGCATAAAACAAGAAATCATATCTTTAAAAATAATACTTAAGATCTTCAAACTAAAATCCTAACATGTGTATAAGAGGATTAAGATCATCAAATAAAAATATAAAAGCTATTAGAGTAAGAGTAAACTAATAAATATTCAAACTTTCTCAAAGCAGAAACTGTTTTTCTTCTTCCAGTTTCTAAGTTTCTAGATCTAAGAAAAAATTTCATCAAAAGCTTTAGTCATGTAACAAATCCTCGATGAACATTCCTATAGACATGTTGACAACACTCCATAAAAATTTTGGATCAAGATATGTTCATTTGCTTGGTCAAAAACTCCAAAATATAACACACTGTCTAATTTAACGCCCTGAATGACCTCTCCATGGTTAAAAGAACTTTTCACCAATCAATGACCACTAAATTAAACGAATAAGATATCCATGGAAACTACACTCAAAAAATGAAAAACTTTCATGAAATATTCATCAAGAGAAAATACTTATAAGTTGTTGAAAATCACCCCACAAAACAACTTAGGAATCTACCTGAGAGAGCTCTTTTGGGTTTCTCTCTAAGAACGAGGTGGAAAATTGATGAAATGAAATGAAGGGTGTCTTGAAAAACTCTAGACTTCTGGAGGGGGAAAGTATGGGCTTAGATGACCCTTTGATTGGAGGTGCCTATGTCACAAAAGGTAAAGAATAATGAGGGAGGATGATTGTTGCTGTTGCCATGAGGTATGGAGGGTGGTGAGGTGGACTTTCCTCTCACATCAAGGCACTATTTGGGTGCTTCCAAGGGCAGAGGATGGCCTGTCATGTGGGAGAGGAAAATTCCTCAAGAAGCTTTGCCAAGGTGGCCGAAATTCGTGGACCTTAACCAAGTGGGCTTCAATTTGGGGTTTAAAGGGGGTTTGGTTAGGGTTCGGGATGCTAACATGCCCAACTCTAATTTTTCTTGATCCAATCAAATACCAAAGTTTAAAAGGTTGGATAATGATGTCATAACATGAATTTGATTAATTAATAGCATGTGGAAGTAATTTAATCAAGTGATTAAACATAATACTAGAAATTGGATCAAAAAGGGTTTAGAGGCCAACTTTTGGGTTTGAGGAAACAGTTTAGGGTTTCGTTTTCAACCAAGCTTTTGGAGTTTCAAATAGATTCCAAATTTTTAGGATTTCACTAGGGTTGAAACCCTTTTTGGTTTGGTACAATTTGGTTGATCAAATGGAAAATAAGGTTATGCTTAGGTGGCATGATCTCACACATTGATTTCTTTCACAAATCCATCTAATGGTTCCTCATGTTGCCAAGTGTCTAATATTATTCACCAAATGTGGCTAAGATATTTCCAAGTGTCCAAATAAAACTTCCCTAACCTAATTTGGACATTCTATACTGAGATTTTGAAAACACTGCACTGGATGTTATTATTCAGGTTACTATTCACTCCGAGAAAGTGAAAATTAAACTTTGCACTGTAAAATTTTAAATATTTATACAAACATAACTGTGCAATTCGTTTATTGAAATTTTATCTCGAAGTGCCTCGAAAGAAACAAAACATGTTTTTGAACAAGCGTATCATCCGAAAATAGAAAATAGGATTATTGTGCCGTAAAATCCTAAATAATCAACTGAGTCTAATTGCGCAGACCAAATTTCAAACTGACAATTCTAACTACCTCAGCTAAATAAAATTGCGCTTCTGATACCATAGTGAGTGATATCTCTAACTATGTTGAGACTAAAACTTATGCGATTGATCAAATCATGAAAATTTACGATGAAGTTCCTAAAGCCTATAGAAATTCCACCATTGAATTTCTAGTGGGCTTTTACAAGAATAATTTTTCTTTGGTATATTATTTTCCTTTCATGTGCGTGTATATATATATATATATATCTTTATATATATATATAAAGTGGCTATCAAACTGCAAATCTTGTTTTAACGGTTTTTGTGGTTTTTCCATTAAAGTTAATGTCGTTCGTCTAAATCTGTGCATGTATTGTGAAAGTAACGGCCATATGGAAGTTATATTCATCTAAATCAGTTCACATATTTATCTCTAATTCAGGTTGTATATATTCGAATTTAACAAGAACCTAAACCAAGTATTTAAGTCCATCAAGCCTTTTATCTATTATCAATTCCTGCCGATACATCTGCATGCACATGCATTGTCATTCTTTGTATTTACTCTATTAGACATTAATCTCGTCTAACTAACGTTACAATTCTCCAATTGACAATTACATATTAAAAAAAACAAATACAAATGAATAAAATTTAAAGAGTAACCCACACAAGCGTATGAAGTACACCTTCACAACCAAAGAAATCTCATCTATTTCTCCTTGAGTTTGTATTCATTTTTGTATTGTTGAAAGCTACTAGGGATTTACTCTTGTTGAAAGCATTGATCTCTATTAATCAGCGTTTTGTAGTTCTTCAAATATATAGTTTATGTTTATCTACTCTTCAAAATCTCAAAATCAAAGTTTCCCTCTATTTTGGTTTCAGATTGTATTGATCTTTCTGTTGTTGAGAGGTATACAAATTTTGCTAGGTTTAAGGTAATCATCTGTATCTTTATGAATCTTTTTTATGATAACTATTAGAGAAAAGCCTTCAAGATCTGCATATTTTACACCAATTTTCTATTAATAAGTTACTAAAGATTAATAAAGAAATCTAAGTAAACATCTGGTGCATATAACTAACTTTTCCTAATTTTGAAAGTATGGATTTACTCTAGTTGAAAGTATTGATCTATATTAATCAGCATTTTTTAGTTCTTCAAATATATGGTTTATGTTTATCTTCTCTTCTAAATCCCAAAATCAAATTCCCCCTCTATTTTGGTTTCAGATTGTATTAATCTTTATGCTGTTGTGAGGTATTCAAATTTTGCTGGGTTTAAGGTAATCATCCGTATCTTTATTAATCTATTTTATGTTAACTATTAGAGAAAAAAAAATATGTTTTGCCTTCAAGATCTGCATATTTTACACCATTTTTCTATCAATAAATTACTAAAGAATAATAAAGAAATCTAAGTAAACATCTGGTGGATATAACTAACTTTTCCTAATTTTGAAATTATTAAACTAAACTATCCTAAATCTGAAATTTTGAAAGGAAGAATCTGAAACCCATAAGCTTTTTTAGTTTAAAATATCCTAAACTACCCTATGCTTACTATGTTGTGTTCTTTACGCTATTGTAAACATCTTTTCTTAGGTATAGGGAGCCTTTGAGTTGAATAGGTATAAAATTATACACAATTAAACCATAAATGAATAAATCAAGGCATGAAACCACAGTAAAACAAAGAAACAGAATACTTAATAAAACATATACTTACAAAGCTGAAAGAAACAAATGCTAAGCTCCGAAGCCCCGCACCCTAAACCTGAAAAGAAAGTATCAAAAATAGAAGATGAAGTTACAATTTGATTTTTAAATTACATTTTCATAAACAACTAAATGGAAGATCATGCAAAACAAAAAACGTGGAAAAAAGAACAAATAGAATTGAAAGTATGTTCTCGAATTTGATGGGTATAAATTAGACACACAGAAATACAAGTATGTATGCTAAAAATCACATAACCATAATCTCCTAAAAAAAGGATAACAAAACTCTAGAAGTTCAAAACAAAAAGAAAAAATTCGAACAAAGATATCCAAAAAAAATACAAATTTGCTAATTAACAAAAACAAAAAATAGAGAACTCGCAACATACAAACCCACAAGATAAAAGTAAATAACATACAGAATGAAAAATTATATTTTTTCACAAATTTACAAGGTACAAAACTCAAAACAAATTCATTTTCTGACAAATCTGTAAATCAAATAACCCAAATAAAGTACATGCTATTTGATAAAAAAATATCAACGGAAAAAAAAAACCAATGAAAGAACAAAAAAATTTGTATTCTTTCAAAAATCTGTACATCACTAAAGCAAAGAACAAACTAACTAATAACATGCAAACTGAAAATACAAAAACCCATGTACTTTGTTCCAAAAAACACCCATCTACTTTGTTCCAAAAAATTAAAATGAAAATCGTATATAAAACCCCAAGACCAAACTCACAACATGCAAACCCACAAGGAAAAAAATCCCATCGAACATAAAAAAAATATATATATTTTCAAAAACATTTAAATAACAAAAGCAAAGAGTAGAAAACAGACAACTAACGACATGCAAATCCAAAGGAAAAAAATCAAACAGCCAAAAAAAATAGATCTTTTAAAAAGTGTGTAAATAGCGAAATGAGAAAAAAAAAACCGTCAATGAAAATGAAGAAAACGAGAAAATGAAGAAAAGACAAAAGACCAAGAGAGAAAGAAGTTTTGGGTTATTTAGAGAGAAGATGCGGATAAAATGTGAAAGAGAGAGGGCAGAGAAGAAGAGTAGAGGAGAAAGTGTGAGGAGCGAGGAAAGAAAAAAAAGAAGAATAGTCGAGAAGAAATGAATGTGTCGGCGTAGAGAGAAAATAAGTAGACGGAAGAAAAAAAATCTTAGGTTTATAACTGTTGTGCCCAAAATGGCACCGTCTAAGGTCTAAATACCATGAATATAATCTAATTACTATATTATATTAAATGACATGTTCAATATTATATATTTACCCTATAAAATTGTCGTTTCTAAGCTAATGTCATGTTCTAATGGTACCATTCCTTCGTTCATTAATGGCATATTCAAATTTTAAGATGCCTATAGAAGGATATTATTAATATACAATATTTATATTTTTATATTTTTTTTCTCTGAAATTTAGTAATGTATTAATAAAACTTGAAGCAGCGTTTATATGTTTATGTGATTGACGCACATAAACCCTCTCTATATATATATAATCTAGAAAAAAAGAAACAAATTAAGCAAATAATAAGAAAAAATCCAAAATGAACAATTAAAAACGAAGAATTGATTGTATATATGATTGATTGACGCACATCTACCTTTTTTTTCTCCTTTTTCTTTTTAGCTAAGATCATATAAACCAACTTACACACAACCTGACACACTCACATATAAACCCAAACACTCGACCTATATAAATCGGAAGATACAAAATCTTAAAAGATAATAATTAAAAATTTAAAAAATGTGTAAATCTGAATGATTTAGATACAATAAGAAACCAACTGACACAAATCATATGCCACATTGATCGAATCTTTTTCCCCAAGACTCAAATCGTCCCCTTTCCAACAAAAATCAACAATAAAAAAAAATGGGATAGGGAGCCCGTTTTGGGCTCCCATTTATTCTGCCCGATTTCTTTTTTTATTTTTTTTTTAGTTTTTTTTTACTTAGTGATTAAGAAAATATTGTTTAAAAATATTGTAAATTTTTTTAATTTTTGTACTTTAGTTTAATATTGTAATTAAGAAAATAAATGGCTAGCATTTCTAAAAAAAACTAAAAAATATAACATCCAAATAAGAAGTTAGTAGATAAATATTTTAAAATAATTAGTAGTGAAATAGTTGATAGTTGCTTGGAATAGGGAATTAAGTATGACAAATAGTTTCTAAAACATTTTTTGTATGTGATATTGAAATATGCTTATGTTAGGTTCCAGTTTCATAGTATTTTATCATTTGATTCTTTATTTAATTGAGCGTAGGAAATAATTGTTATTTATTTATTTCATCTTGCTTGTGCAGAACATTATCCAACAGTTGAAACAATCATTTCCTTCATTCACATAATGAGAAGTGATAATATTCTGTAAATAATTTTTAAACATTTACAAACGAAAATATAAATTTTTATAAAATTTAAGTTTGTAAACTATTTTTTGAAGATCATGGAAAATAACCTGCAAAAAAAATATTGTATAGAGATTTACCTGAAGAGAAAACGGAAGAGATCCGTATAAAGCAAAGAGAAAGATATGCTAAATAAAGAGCATCCAAGTAAGAACCCAAGTATTGAGCTCAATCTCTTTTACAATTGAATCAATTGGGAAAAACATTAATTCCTACCATCTTCTTGATGACGACATCTGCTTTGATGAAGAAGAATTGCAATCTAAAGAAATCGATGATAAATTGGCTGTTGAGATTTCAGAAGAAGATATTGTCATATAATCTCTTAATACTGAACAACATGTCTATAATGCAGTACTGGAAAAAGTATTTGCAAACCAAAATGCTGCATTCTTTGTAGATGGCCCAGGTGGGACAGGGAAAACATTCATATACAAGGCACTTCTTGTAACAGTACGATCAAGAAAATTAGTAGCACTTGCAACTGCTTCATCAGGTGTTGATACATATATTCTTCCAGAGGTCAAACAGCACACTCACGTTTTAAGCTTCCACTTGATACTGACGAAAGAAGCACGTATTGTGTCAGCAAACAAAGTACCCTGGCAAACCTACTTCGTGCAGCAAAATTAATAATATGGGATGAGGCTTCAATGACAAGAAAACAACACATTGAAGCATTAAATAAAATGCTACAAGACATCGATGATTCAGATATAACATTCGGTGGAAAGGTTGTTTTCAGCAGAGCTTTTCGACAGGTTTTACCCATGGTTCATAAAGGAACAAGACAAGAATGGGTTAATTCCAGTTTGGTTTATTCCTATTTGTGGCCTACATTGACCAAGTTCCGATTAACTAAAAATATGCGAGCAAAATTGGATCCAGTTTTTTCAGATTATGTGTTACAAGTTGGCAACGGAATGCCACCAAAAATAATTGATGAAATCATAAAAATTCTGAATGGGATGCTTATTCCCTATGATGATGACAACACTTCTTTAGATCATTTAAAAGAATATGTTTTCCAAAATATTCATGAATATTCAATAAATATTTCAACTATGATGAATCGGGCCATATTAACACCAAAGAACGGTTATATTGATGAAATAAATGCATTGTTAATTCATAGATTCCTAGGTGAAGTTCAGCGATATTACAGTTTTGATGAGACAATAGATGCATTTGAAACATTAATCATTCAGAAGGGCTATGAAATGGAACCCGTTTAATTTGTCGGGCTTTCGATCGAAATAGCATAGATGCAGAAATTGCAGTTGGACACCATATCGAAAAAAGAGTGTTCATTACAAGGATACCATTATAACCAAATGTTGATGAAAATAGTGATTTTCCATTCAAACGAACTCAGTTCCCTATAAGATTAAGTTACGCAATGATTATAAAGAAATCACAAGGGTAGACATTGGATTATGTTGAGATTTATTTACCTCAACTAGTCTTTTCACATGGTCAATTATATGTGGCTTTATCAAGGGCAAAGACAACATCTACAGTGAGGATTCTAATACAACAAGTGTCCATTGAACTGTCCATTGAACAATGTGAAAAGAACTGCACAAAAAATATTATGTTTACGGAATTATTAACGTTATCATATTTGAATTAATGTTACACATGTAACTAGATGTAATTGTATAGTTTCGATTTATAGTCTATTATAATATTAATTTCTATATGACTAATATTCAGTCAGTTAATAAATGTTTTCGTCAATTGTTTTGGTAGTTCATGAATTTAAATTAAGATTTGTTATACTTATGCATCTGATATTTTTTTATCTAAAATGGGGAAAAAATGCAGACGGTGTATACATCAATAAAGAATATCACTCCAAATACAAATAACTGGAAAATTAAGATGATCGTAGCAGAGAAGTCACCTATGCGAATAGGGCAACGCACAACAGTGAAGTACCAAAATCAGACATTAATTTTTCAAGAGGTATAATATTTGTTAGCATATATTATGTTTCCAATTTTTTATATTCTTTGAAATTTGAGGTACTTAAATTCTATCATATTATATAAAAATATTAATGACGTTGCATTTATTTATTTATCTTTTTACAACATATTTTGTTTAAAAAAAATCCAAAATACAAAAATTATTAAAAAAATATATATAGTAAAATAATCCACATAATTTTATATAAAACACTATTAATTACAATTATTTCTATTGTTGGTCCAGGGAAATCGAGTGCAAGCAGCAAGGTTTGGAACTAATATTGACCCTCAGGATGACACTTTAAATATTTTACAGTTGTATTGTATCAGCAATGCACATGTCAAACCAGTAGATCCAAAATACAAAAATGAAAAATATCAATATTAATGGACTCTGAACTCAATAACAATAATAGAAGATGTTCCACCAAATGAAGAGTAAATAGAGGCACCAAAATATGAGATCGTCCCATTCATGGACTTAGGGGCATATAAAGGGTCGATTGGAGAAATATGTAATTTAATTTAATTTTATTATAAATTAATTATCAATAAATTAACATTTCATATTTGAATATTTAGATATTTTTAGTTGTTGCAATAAAAATTAAGCCAACTAAAGAGGTAACGACATCATTTGGACCAACAACAATCCAAGAGATATATGTTATTGATGAGGTAAAAAAATCTTATTGTAACACCCAGTGTTTTAGTGTATTTTTATTGAAGGATTTATTATTATTAATTCAAAAATTTATTCTCTTGTTTTAAAATTGTTGGATTTTTAGTTGGGTTATTTTTATGATTTTTAATTTTGCAAAAATTATTTTTGAAGTGCTTTCTTAAAATTAATTATTGTTATGCATTTAAATTTCTTCTCAAATTAAATTAACTTATTGTTGGGTTTAATTTTTTATTTTTATTCCAATCACTACGTTTAAACTATTTTATTTCACTTGCTGTTTTAAAACCGTTTCCGATGGATCATTTTTGTGACCTAAGATGTGAGAATTGGATCTCATTTCTTTCCCTCACATTTTTTCTCCTTTCTCTTTTCTTCCATTTTCTTTTCTCCTCTTTTACTTTTTCTTTCTTCTGCTTCTTCCCGCGCGACGTCACACTCTCCCTCTCCCTCCCGTGCGTTCTCCTTCCTCCCCCAGCCTGCCGCCGGTGACCGACACTGCCCAGCCCACCTTCTTCCCCACCCACCGGCGACCTCCCCCTCTGGTTTTTAGCTCCTCACTCGCCGGCGTTCTCCTCCACGCACAGCTAGAAGCCGCAACCTTCTCTTCGCTCCAGCAAGGCCGTCGCGCCACCTCCGGCCACCATTTGTTCACCACTTCATAGTCGACCTCCTAGCAACCCAATGGACCCAACCCCAACTCCGATCCGTCACTGGTGAAACACATCTAACCCCATTTTCGATTTGGATATTTTTAGTCTTCAACCACCCTTTGCGCCGCCACCCACGGCCAACCACAACCACCACTAGCTTCACCGACATCTCTAAGCCTTAACCTATCAATGACGGGTCTTCGTTTGCAACCATTCAAAAGTGGGTCTTTGAGACCCACGGCCACAGTGCATTTGGCACTGTTTTGTAGCTATGTTGAGACTTCTTGTAGCTTCGTGATCTCTCGGAATGAATTATATAGCACTGTAAGTATTTGTAGCTGGGTTTTCATGTGAGAAATGATTTTGAGTATGTTTGAAATGTTTGGATTGACTGGTTGAGAAAAAGGAAAAAAGACTGTAGAGATGGTGGTAAGCAGGGACAGTGGTAGAGTCGCGCTTGTGATTCCCGCCTACGGTGTACGCGATAGGGATGGTGGTAAGCAGGGATGGTGCTAACTAGGGATGGTGGTAGAGTCCCTCCTTTTATTACCGCCTACAATGCTCTGATATGTATTTATTGTGTGGAAAGGAACTGTAGGGATGGTGGTAGAGTCCCGCCTGTGATTCCCGCCTACGGTATTCGCGGTAGGGATGGTGGTAAGTAGGGATGGCGGTATAGTCCCGCCTGTGATTCCCGCCTACAGTGTCCGATAAATGGTTGGGATTTTGTGTAAATCATTTTCTAGGAAAATGTTGGATTATATGTTTTGGCAAAAAATGAGATTTTTAGCGTGTGTTGGAAAATACTCATTCTCGGAGAAAATAAGGTTTTGGGATCTGTTAGTTGGTTGCTTTAATGCGTTTTTATCTCAAGGGTTGTTTGGATTTTTACTTACTTGCGGTACCGTTTTATGGTATCGCAGATTTTGATGCAGATGAGGATGACGAACCTTAGGCTTGGGTTCAGTTGGAAGAGCGACTTGGGGTTGCTCTCGTGTATCGAGATTTACTTTATTATCTATTTATGTATTTGCCCTTTGTGTTATATTTTGGGATAACTGTATAACTTTTAAATATAATTTATTTTGGATACTTGTATTTAAATTTCTGATACTTAGTTGACTTTTTTTTTTTTTTTTTTTTTTTTTTTTTTTAATCTAAGAGTGAGAAATCACCTGTCCAATAGTGATCCCCACCCAATTTTATTAATAAGCCCTCACTTGTGGCGGAGGAATACCGTGGTAACAAACATATGTACTCGGGACTTTACAATAATAAGAAAGACCAAATAAGCCCCAAGCACCAGACACCAACTCAAAACTCAAATAAACAATATAAAGGAAAATTAAGAAAATAAGAGAACTAACACTCAATCCTAAATACAACCACACTACCTGAGATAAGCCAAACCACAGGAATCAGTTCTAAGAATACCTTTTAATAGATGAGGAACATCCGTCTGCCCTAACCACTCATGAGAGACCCCATTACTACCCAATCGAGCCAAAAAATCTGCAGCCTTATTACCTTCCCTATAAATATGCTTAATAGAGAAATTCATCTCTGCCAACATATTCATAATATCTTCCCAAAAATCCTCTAGGTACCAGAGAGTACATCTTCTGTCCTGAACCCAATTAACAACCAAAAGCGAGTCCATTTCAATATTAATATTATTAATCCCCAAATGTTTACAATGTTCAATCCCTCTTCTCAAGGTAATAACTTCCGCAAGATTATTACTACCACTCCCAATGGATTCAGCAAACGCAAAAACCATCTTCCCAAACTCATTTCTTACTACTCCTCCTGCACCCAAAATACCAGGGTTATTAATACTACTTCCGTCCACATTCAGTTTAAACCAATCTTTCTTCGGTCTCTCCCATCTAACTGCCATAGATGTAATACCTAGTTCCTTCTTCTTACGTATGCTTCTCTCTTTCTAACGTATGTTTCGTCTTGATGATGTAAGCAAACCCTAAAGGCAGAGATTATGTGATCATCTGCCTTTCTCACTACCGACTGCGAGCCACGTTATGCGTGTCGAACCATGATAGCGTGTCTCGAAAGATATCGTGTGACTTCTAGGGCACGTCCAGTGTTTTAAATATGCTGGAAATATTTATAAGGAGTATTTTCATCATTATTGAAATAATATTTGATCTTAAATACGACAATCATAATATTATTGAAGAGCTCCAAAAATATTATAATTGCCGGAAATCATTTTAATATTATTATTAAAATGATTTCAATTATTTAAGATATTATGGAATTTAAATTATGTTGAGAACTTTTATTAAATAAATGGTTTAACCCTTTTAAATATGTTAAGTGAGACTTCATCATTCTATTAATAATGAAGAATATTATTTTATAAGCTAAAGTTAGTTTAAAATAATATCTACCTTAATTCCTCTAAGTCCTTTTAATTAAGTTAATGTTTTACGCATCTTCAAATCAGTATTTCAATTCCTCGTTGTTAGATCATCGTGTAGACCCCCAGACGAAATGACTGGGTTAAATACCCAGACCTCTCTCTTTTCCCTCTCATTTCCCCGTAACCCTCTCTCTCCTCCCTCTCTCATTCAGCGTACGAAGTACGCAGGCCACTCCAAGCCGAAGCCTTCCAACCCACAGCCCAGCGCCGCCATGTGTCGCCAGGCCACACCGTCGACACCACCGGCTGCTCCTCACGCCGGCGAGCTCAACCATGCCAACCCCTCCACCTCACGCTCCCTCTTCCTCTCCCTTCGAAGTGTGAAGCCCGAACGGGCTTGTGAGCGTAGCGCCGCCGTGCGCCGCCCAATGGCTCCACCGCTCCCACGGCAAGCTCCTCTCCCACTGGCCATCATCCTCCACCGAAGCCAGCCCCTATGAAGCAGTCCTCCCCCTCCTTCCACGGCAAGTACCCGAAATGGGTCTCTAGCCCATTTCCCACCGTGCGCCGCCGTACGCGGCCACCCACGACCACCCATGGCCACCATGGACCTCCTCTCCCTTTCCCCGAGCTCCTCCATGTGACCCATGGCCAGAAGCTCTCCCTCCACCTCACGGCTCCTCACTCACGCACGCACGGGTTGCACGCCGTGCACCACCGTGCACCGCCACCCATGGCTGATGACCGCCATGTCCAGCCTCCTCAGGCCGCCACCAAGCTAGCTCGACCTCCCTTGGCCCCGATCTGCCACCCACGAGAGCACACTCTCTCTCACTCTCCCACGGCTTCCCCTCTATGGAATGGCCAGATCTGCCACCGTGAGCCACTGTGGCGCCACCTCGACGCCACCACAAGATTCACCACACCTCCTTTAGCCAAGCCCTAGGTCTAAACCATCACTTTATGTGATGGGCAATCACTGCACGTGATGGACAGTCACTGCGTGTGATTGACTGCCACTGTACATGGCTAGATCCGCCATGTTATGCTCTTTACCATCATCACAAGGCCATCACGAGCCTTTCCAAGACCACACCTAGCTATCCAAACACCTAAACAGTCACCGTACGTGAGTTAGCCGCCACGTGCGACTCCTCCGACATCATCGGCTATGCCAGTCAACAAGTAACGCACGGGTTATCCCGTCGATGGTATAACCCTCTACCTCTTATTAATTATGTTGGATATTGATTAGTTGACTAGGTTGTGGACTGTGCTGTTAGTATATGTGGAGTTGTGGCATTGTGATGAAGTGTTGGGCATTCTGTGTAGTGAAGTGTTGGGCTTATCTGTATTGGATGGAGGTGCATTGTGCCGTGTAGTGTACTGTGATGTGTTGGGCGTAATTGGGAAGTGTGCTGTGTAGTGTGATTGGGAAATATGTGCTGTAATGGTGGCATGGTGTATGTGGAATGGATACAGTGCACACTGAGTGTACTTTGTGTGTATGTGGCGTGTTGTATATGTAGGGAGTACAAATGGAATGTACTCCATGTGATGGTGAGATGCACCATATGGCGGGTACGCCATAATGGTGACATGCCGTGATGTGTGTGAAGGGAGTACACGATGGGTGTACTCTGTGTGGGGTATAGCATATGTGAGGAGTATACGAGGAGTGTACTCCATGTGATTGGGGGATGCACCATATGGCAGGTATGCCATAGTGGTGATATGGTGTGTATGGATGGAGTACATGTGAAATGTACTCCATATGATGGGTGATTCACCATATGGCAAGGATGCCATAATGGTGAGGTGTCGTAGTGTGTATGAAGGGAGTATACGAGGAGTGTACTCCATGTGATATAATGATGTACCATATGGCGGGTATGCCATAGTGGTGATATGGTGTGTATGGATGGAGTGCATGTGGAATGCACTCCATATGATTGGGGATGCACCATATGGCGTGTAGGCCATAGTGGTGATGGAGCTTATGTAAAGGGAGTACGAGTGGAACGTACTCCCTGTGATGGAGTAATGTACCATATGGTAGGTATGCCATAATGGTAATGTGTTGTGTATGAAGGGAGTATACGTGGAGTGTACTCCACGTGGCAGCGACACTCCGTGTGGCGTGTCGTAGAAATAAGGATGGTTATGTGATTGATAGGCGTGGAACGTGATGGATAGTGTCGGGAGCTGTGAAACAGTGTCCCGAAGTAGCTATGACGTAGCCTGTAGTCTGAGGTGACAAGTGTCACTGTGATGGACTTATGGCCAGGCGTATGCGCAAAGTAGTAGAACAAGTATAAGGGTGCGCAGCGGAAGCATGACTGGGAAATGTCACGAAGTGACATGACTATTGATAGTCGTGCTTGTGATGGGTGAAGTAGTGGAATAAGTGTAAGAGTACGCAGCGGAAGCATGACTGGGCAACGTCACGAAGTGACGTGGTTATTGGAAGTCATACTTATGATGGGTGAAGTGTTAAAGTGTAGAAATGGCGTAATGGGAACGTGACGAGATGTCACGATGTGACGGGAGTACGTGAGGAACCGTACTCGTAATGAGTCAGGAGTGATGAAGTAGAATGCTAGGTAACACGACAAGGTCACAGTGTAGCACTGGAGCAATCTTGGGCTATATAACGTGACATGAAACGTAGTTATAGATGGAGTCTTATCGTGTTAAGTGTTGGGATGAACTATCAAAAGGGACGGGTAGCGTGAAGTGTCATGCTAGCCGGGTCAAGAGAAGATTGGTATCGGAATATGGCCCTTGTCCCTACGAACAGGTGATCAACGTATTATATACGTTGATCTTAGGTGATAAAGGGGTAAGGTACCTGTGTAACATGGTGAGAGACACGTGCCAGACGGATTCACCATATGTAATGGGTAATCTGTCATGAGCATAGTTGCACGGTACTAAGCCTCAGAGTTGGCTTAGAGCCATGTGTCTTGCTGGATGGGAATGAGGATTTAGTGTGGGCCAAGATGCATGAAGATAGTGACGGATGCATCGTTAGGATTGAGATGTGTGATTCCATCGGTCGGAATCATGCGTCGAATGTGCTTGTAAGAAGAGTAAGACGAATGTCCTAGTGTCTTAATCCTAAGGTGAATAAGGGGTTCACTTTAGTGGATGAGCACTCGAGACAAGACTTTGAGTTGGAAGTTGTGGTGACCATAAGTGGTCCCCGAAGAGTCTAATATAGTGAAGGGCACGTAAGTGCATGGGATAGAAGGAGAGTGTTCTAAGTATAGCGTAGTTCTATTTATAGTTTAAGTTACTTATGCATTAGATAGAGAATGATGCTAAGGTTATGTGTATGCATGTAGGTTGCCGTCTGACAAGCACGTGAATGGACTGAATGACATGCAAGTAGCATGGAGTCCAGGTAAGTGTTACGTTCATACTCTTCTAAAGTTATCAAAGATACAAGAAACGCTTTTCCTTTAAAATGCTCACGAAAAGACTAAAAACGTTTTAAGAAAGAAAATGCTAAATGTTCAAAAGTATAAGTATGTACGGCCCCTCATTGGCAGCCCCTTTTTACCTTGGGATCTGTTAGTTGGTTGCTTTAGTGCGTTTTTATCTCAAGGGTTGTTTGGATTTTTACTTACCTGCGGTACCGTTTTATGGTATCACAGATTTTGATGCAGATGAGGATGACGAACCTTAGGCTTGGGTTCTGTTGGAGGAGCGACTTGGGATTGCTCGAGTGTATCGATATTTACTTAGTTATCGATTTATGTATTTTCCGTTTGTGTTATATTTTGGGATAACTGTATAACTTTTAAAGATAATTCATTTTGGATACTTGAATTTAAATTTCTGGTACTGAGTTGACTTATTTATATTATCCGCTGTGACTTTTCTTGTGCACTTTTGCCTATTGCACACACTTGAGCACGTTTCGTTGGGATGCATGACCCGTGTTGTCATCATCCCGATGTCACGATTCCTGTGTTTCCGTACATGGGGGTCGGGGGCGTCACACTTATAACTTCTCATTTCTTTTAAAATTGAATTCCTATATTAATTTAGGAAAATTCTATTAATTCTTTTAATTATTTCAATTTTGTAGCTTGAACATCATATGTTTGATTATGTGGGGTCGATTTTTCCTAGTCAAATGTTAGAAAATATAAAAAATTATTGAAGATAAACCAATAGTACTTGAAACAAAAATATTTGTTGGATCAAATAACCGTATTTATAAGAATAAAGTAGCTTAGATATTTTTCCATATTGTATATACTTGCATTAATATTGATCTCAATTTTAACAAAGGATTGTCTTTGTCATCACATACGTCAAGCACCTTTACAATCAATCCTCTTCTTCCTAGGCAGCTATAATGAAACAATGGTAATTCTCGCAAATTAACAATTACTTATTAATGCATTTATATTAGAGTTAATTATGTGATTTATGTAATTTACCTATATATTTCATTTCCTTATATTATTCTACATTTATGAATTTTAAGGGCAGATAATAATGATTTGATAATTAATAGTATCATTGTAAGATGCTTGACATACCTATCTACCCCTCTGTCATCTGTTAGTATTCGAGAAATTGTGAAGAATTGTGATATTGCAGAGTTGATGAAGGGTTTGCAACCCATGGTGTTAAATATTTTTTTATTAGTAATAAATTAAAATATTTATACAAACATTCCTTCTAAAAATTGATTATGATTTAACGTAGAAAGTAAAATTTTGGATAGAGGCGAAGATAAATGTGATTGACTTGGCCCCAAGTATTTTATTACATGTCATGTGTTGGCCATAATAAAGGAACTAGATATAAATACAATGAAAGCTTCGTTTGTATATATTGCAAAAGCCAAGGGGTTTGCAAACCATAGTATGTATCTTACAATTTTAATTTACAATTGATATCTAATTTAATTTAGAATTTAACACTATTCAAATTGAAAATAATATATTCAATGCATTTAAAGTGCTAGGGCATATGTTGAACTGGACGAAATAAGAAAAAAAAAACCAGGTTCCGGGTTTAAAACCCGCTACCCGGACTGGGTTTGTTCTTGGCTGGAACCACGATTATCTGGGTTTTGGACAGGGCTGAGAAAAAATATGGCCTCGATGAACAAGCCTAATTACGGCCTTAAGGTGGATTACAATAGAAAACGACGGTTAAGGATTTGTCATTTTGTCACCAGTTGGATGTTTGAGTAATTACAAGGTCTAGTGGGAATTGTTTAGGGAAGTTTTATGGGTCTAAGGTCAAGGATAGCCTCATTAAGTAGAGTTTCAAGTATTTATTAATGGTGTGCTTAACAAGGAAATTGGCGTGGCACTAACGTGAATGAGATTTGATTGAAGTGAGGTGATTTTGCATAAGCTCGAGGTAAATGACTATGTTCATACCCTTCTTCCAAGTTTAAAGCAGCCCGCTACCTGGACTAGGTTTGTTCCTAGCCGAAACTCGATTATCCGGGTTTTGGACAGGGCCAAGAAAAAATATGGCCTCAATGAACGAGCCTAATTACAGCCTGAAGGTGGATTACAATAGAAAACGATGGTCAAGGATTTGTCATTGTGTCACCAGCTGGATATTTGAGTAATTACAAGGTCTAGTGGGAATTATTTAAGGAAGTATTATGGGTCTAATGTCAAGGATAGCCTCATTAAGTAGAGTTCCAAGTCTTTTTATTAATGGTGTCATTAACAAGGAAATTGGCGTGACACTAACGTGAATGAGATTTGATTGAAGGGCAGTGATTTTGCATAAGCTCGAGATAAATGACTATGTTCATACCCTTCTTACTATTTTATTGTAAACAAAAGTGTCATTTTCGCAAGCTATATATTATGTGTACATGTTTTAATCATATAGACTATTCATCGATAGCCTCTTTTTATATACCCTCTTATTATTGTATGTGATGTATGAAATGAAATGGATTGCATATTTCTGACTGTTATATATAGTATCTCCATATATGAAATTAATAAATCAGAGATAAGATAAGGAAATGAAAGAAAAAATGACATGAAATGGACAAAACTGCATGTTTGTCTGTTCAAAGAAAAATTATTATAAAGTGCCATGACAAGGAGGATGGTACCATGATGCTAAGGGGATGACCTAGTGATGCCTATTCTCGAAGCTAAGTTCTTATCCACTAGCTATGGAAGAACATGACCGCAAGGATCAATAATGGCCTAACACATGGGACTTAATAGTATGTACTGACCATGAAGTTAAAAGAGGAAAGACTGTTACAACATGAATGAGATTGATGTGGCTGCACAACTGAATTGTATGATTGAGACCTTGAGAAATCAAGGGGATGTATGCATACTGATTAATGTGACTTTGAAAGTTCATGCTGAAGTAGTTCTTGTTGAGTATTTTTATATTTTTATATTTTTATTGTATGAAGTAGTTCTTGTTGAGTATTCAACTTTTTTTTTGTTTCAACGAATGGTTGTCCGAGAATGCTTAAACTGAGGTTTGAAGCCACAAGACGGGACTTAGCTCATGGAGAAGAGGTAGATGCCTAGATCATGTATATATTTTTTTCATTTATGATTTTAATAGAATAAGATTTGAGAAATTTTTTAACAAGAGCTTCTGCAAACTCTCTTTTCATTTTTCATAAAGTACATTTTATCTTATGAAAGGGGATCTTGTATACTTGATGCTTCATTAAGAAATTTTTTTTAAAGTCGAGTTTCATTCTAGTCCCTCTGTTATTTAAAATATTTAAAATGAATAAAAAAAGAAAAAAATCAAGAATATTTAAACAATATATAGAAAGAATAGACAAACTAATATATGGTGTATTATAAAAGTAGTTAGCTAAAATAGAAAAAGTGACTTTTAGTTAGTTATTTCATATGAAAATTTAGATAAGCCATTGGGAAGAAATGTTCAAGGGGACAGAGTGTTACATGCCATGCGGCAAAAGGTTCGTTACGAGAGATCAACGAAAGTTGCAAGTTGTAGAAGTTTGAAATTGCAGGTATAAATGTTACGAGTTGAGTAACCAAGGTGGCATTTCGGAAACCGGTGAAATCTAAGTTACTAAATTTGCAATTAAAGTACCCTATATATATACAATAATATTTATCTTTAAAAAGGAGTCTCGTACTCAGAATATTTTTATTGATTACATCAGAAACCTCTTTGCATATATAGCTGTTAAATCTAGCGCTTACTCCCTAATTAATTTTAGAAATATATAAACAAGGATAGGAAAGAAGGATAAGCAAATAAAACAAGTGGGAATGACAATATTTGAATGCGCTAACACAGCATATGTACCTGCAACAAATGCCAAAACAATTGGTGCCATGGCGGAAAGAAGGAACAAAAAGGCCATTTTCCTTGGAGATCTACCCAGCTTCTTTGTTTATTAAATTTGATGGAAGCAGTTCGAGTTCAAGTTTGGGTGGTTCCTTATGTAGTAGCTTTGGAAATTCAGCTCCATAAGTCTCATTGGCCATGACCACGTTTCGGCCACTTACTTGAAAACACCAATGTACCTCGGAAGGGAATTCCATCAATTTAAATACGTCATCAGTGACCTGCTCCTCACCGACTCTCAAAATGAGTTTCCCTTTCTGAACATCAATTAAAGTTCTCCTTGTCGCAAGGAAAGGTCGGCTCAGTATCAAAGGGATCTCCTTGTCCTCTTCCATATCGAGTACAATGAAGTTAGTTGGGAAGATGAACTTATCAAGTTTTACTAGTACGTTCTCAATGAGTCCTCTCGGGTATTTAATATATCTGTCTGCCAACTACAGAGAGAACAGATTATCAATCTAATTTTTTCTTAATTTTTGTGAAAAATGAATTGGTGGATCATAAATTGAAGGAAAATAAGTTTTAGCAATAAACTCCCTGGATTTCTTGGGTTTTGTAGCCCCTTTATTCTCTCTAGGCTTCACAGCTTGCTGGTCGGTCGCCTCTCGATTGGTTTCTTTCACCTCATACTTGATTTCCTTCTTCTCGGACTCCACATTTTTGGCAATTTCATCATCTCGCTCAATATTTATCGATAGTGTCTAGTCATATGTCCGCTCACTTCTCAACGTTATGGCTTTGACATATTCCTTCGGATTGGTCACAGTGTTGCTTGGTAAAGTCCCTGCTATCCTCTCGGTAAGCATGTTTGAGAGCTGACCGATTTGTGCCTTAAGATTTCGGATTGAAGCCGAGTTGCTTTGAATCACTATATCAGTGTTTTGTATTGCCATATCAGTCTTTTGCATGTTCTGCATAAACATATCCTTAAGTGTCATCTACTTCTCTTGGTATGGAAATTTTTGAGGTGGTTTAGTCGACCCTTGATATTGTTCCATGAAAAGTTAGGGTGATTTCTCCATATGGGATTGAATGTGTTTGAATAAAGATTATTTTGACGTTGGAAATTGGACATGTAATGGGCTTGTTCATAACTCGATTGCGCAAAAGGATTCCCCACTGGCAATCTACACTTGAATGATTGCCTGCGAAACAATCACAAACAACATTAGTTTGAATAGCATAAATGTTCATCTTATCTATTTGTTGTGATAAATTTGCTATCTGCACCGCCAATATGGTAATAGTATAATTTCTGTACGCCTTGTACTCCTGGTCGGCCATATTAAATTTGGAGGCGGCGACCTCTTTTTTCTCTTCTTTATTGCATGCCTTGTTCTCTTTTGTTTTTTAAATAAAATTATATAACTATTTCTCGGCAATGGCGCCAAAAACTTGTGCACATAAAAATATATTTGCAAGTACACAAAATCGTAACAAATAGTAAAGTGTTTTAAAGAAAACAGATATCGAACACATTGGGAGTAATTATGCTATCGAGTATTGAAATTGACTAAATTAATTTCTATTTGGAAAACTGAATTTCGAAGAGTGGATTATCTAAATTAAACAAAAGAAAATAACATTAAGATTAAGATTTTTAAAATAATAAGAATAGATCTAGAGCATTTGATTTCATCTAACAAATCTCACACAATTTATTCTTCCTTGTTAGAGAATCCCAATTTTTCCAAGTCGATAATAAAAATTTCTTAACTACTCAATATTTTCTCTCAAACAATACCAAAAATATTTTCAATTAATAACTCCATATCTCTATGTGAATTTAACTAATTGGAGAATCATTAAGTTCATTGGGTTTTACTTGAAAATCACACTAGTCGCGGTAAAGCATCTCTGCTTTCGCTCAACTAATGATATTTAATACTAGAGTTTAATCACAAATCAGCTCTCGGTCTCACTGCAATCCAAAAGATCGAACAATAGTTAGCTAGAAAATTATAAACATTAAGAAAAATGAATAAGCACTCAATCATGGAAATATTGAAAATAAAATAATTTGGAATATAAACCGTGTTCAGTGCTAGGCTACATGAAAGTTCTAAAAAATAAAATTAGTTCATAACAAAATTAAAAAGAAAAATAATAAAACTGGTGTTCTTCGTTTAAGTCGGTTGATGAAGCATGTGGCCCTCGCCTCTGCTTCCCCAGGTCTACCTCCTTGAAAGAAACCCAAATAATAAACTCTCAACTATCGAAACCTAAACTCAAACTCTCTAAAACTCAAAACTCAAAAACCAAAGACCCCATGTTCATCCCACAATACGGGATTAAATAGATGTCAAAACTCAAATCTGGAAACAAAATAAATGTATCTACAATCTAGCCTAAAAATCAAGAAAATAGTTTCTAAAGATAGATGTTAACATAAAAGGAATTATCCCAAGAATAACGGGATTATCTAAAATGGGAGATTCAATGATATTCGGCCTGAATTGCGGGGGTTCAGGAGGATTCGGTCGCTAACAGATTGATTGTGGAACTCAAATTCGGTGGTCAGCAACAGATTGATCCTAGTCGGGAGGAATTATCCCACCGAGTAGATGTCGTGTGCGCTGAATATAACTGGCATGAACGTCACAACTGAATAGGCGTGGAGGTCACAAGTGAACAGGCGTGGAGGCCACAAGGACCGCATGGCCCTCTCCTCGCCTACCGAGTGGAAAGACTCCCAACCGGGATGAAAGACTCCTTTCGTCTTTTCTAGTTGTTACCTACGATGTCGTTTAGGTTGGTCTTTTAAGTTAGTCGTTAGACTGGTCGCCCAATCTTCGCACCTTCTGGTTGTGCCTTCTGGTCGCAAGTCTTTTCACCTACCGAGAGGTAAGTCTTCTCGCCTTTGAGCGAGAGCAATCTCTTTGCTGCCCACGGAATAAGGCTCCATAGTCTCTTCTTTTGTACTAAAATGCTCTATTTTTACACTAAATCTTATAATTCTTTCAAATCCAAGAAAATAAATAAAAATATGTAGAAATAAAATAAAATCAATAGTATTGAAGGGAAAATGACATTTTTAATACATTAAAGAGTGATAAAAATCACATAAAAATAACATTTATCAAGGACTCTCTCTCTATCTATCTCCATACCTACGGCAATGAGAGAAAAAAAAAGGATTGGAAACTCCTCTATGAATTGTGTACAAAGTTTTGGGAAAATTAATCGCCTGGTTTTGTTATATATATGATATAAGATGATATAAAAATTAAAAATTGCATAAAATATTATTTTTTAATATTATTTTTATTTTAAAATTTTTTAAAAAAGTACTTATTATATTTTATGTAAAAATTTAAAAAAACTGTAATGATTATATAAATTAAAATGAGATAGTTTAGTTTGTGTAACCAAACCAGATATTTAATACCTCACTTTTTATTTTTGACTATTCATTCAAAATTTGAACATGCATTCATTCTCCAATCCATTTTCTGGAGGAAAAAAAAATTCTCATGAACGGATTTTGTATTTTATGTGTATATAAATAATCAGTTATTTATCTAAAAAGGTACTTCAATGGATTTGTATTTTATCTTCATTTTATATTTTGCTACAGTAATTCTCTCTATATTTAGACTTTGTTTGGTTACATAGATGAGATGAGATGAAATGAGATGAGAAATGTGAATAGTAATGAGATAGTTTGTAAATTATAATAAAATGTGTCGAGTTAAAATGTTTAATGGGATTTTAGAAAAATGGAGAAAAAAAGTTGAATATTAAAATATTATTATTATAAAATTTTTAATATTATTTTTGTTTTAAAATTTGAAAAAGGTGAATTAATTTTTCTATTTTGTAATGATTAGAAGAATTGAAAAGTTGGAAATTATTTGTGTTTGAATGGTATTTAGATAGTAAAATGAGATGAAATAAGATAAGATGAAATGAAATACTATGTAAAACCAAACGGTGCTTAGTGGGCAGTGTTTATCCATGTAAGATTTCTTTATTGATTTCTCTTCCATTTTGTCTTCCTCTTAAAGCTTTGTCAGATCAAATGAGCTTTAATATTTTGCTAGATGCATAACTAGGAATGAAATGATTTCAATGCATCTAGTATTCTTTTTTTTTTCTCATAATGTAGTCAAATTCTTTTCATCTTTTGATTTTATTTTTAATTTGTCTGCCTATAAATTTTTTATTTTGTGTATAGGACCAAATTATATTATATTGTATATGAGTAGATAGTGTAAATATAAAGATATATGGAAATATTGCAAATTCATTGATAGTTAGAAAGAATATTTAAAATTAATAAAATACTTTAAAAAATATTTAAATGATATAGAGAAAAAAAATAGATAAGTTGATATATGGTATATTGTAAAAATAAGTAGTTAAAATAGAAAAAAGTGGATTTTGGTTGGGAGATGATAATAAAATATTATTTTTTAATGCGTATTTATCTATTTATTTTTGAAATAATTTTATTTTTATTTTCATAATTTTCAACAACCTATGGAAAATTCTGCATATCACACTCCTATTTCACTTTCACCCCAATATAATGAGATATACCCATCAACCTTCTGCATTTGTTTTTCTTTTTTTTTCTTCTTATCTACATTTTTACTGAGTTGAAAACAAAATAAATTGGTACAAATCAAATTCAATAGATTGAAAACAAGTTTAAAGGTTCTAAATGAAATGATAGTATTTGTGAGTACCTCACCGAATCGAGGGAAGGAATCCCCTCACACGGGCAAAACATCAGTAGAAAGAAGGCAATTAGGCTAGCAATGTGTAGCCGAGAACAATGTAAGGCGAGCAAGGCCAGTATGAGCAACACGAAGAGAACAAGGAGATTAAAGAGGTGCATACTCTACCCTGAGCAAGCAAAAGATGTGTTAACCATACGTAAGGTGAGCAGCAAACAACAAACAACTCAATACAGAGTTGGGAACCTTCCAAGATAAGACAAAGGAGCTTAGAGGGTAGAAAGTGACAAAATGAGACCCATGCTCCAACAATGACGTTTCAACATAAACACACAAGAGAAAAGAGGAATAAGGAGATTGGGAGCATCCCACGATGGTCCAAGAAGTTAGGAGTTTTCTGAGACTTTTTGGGTATTACTGGAGATTCATGGAAGGATTTTCCAGACTCTCAAGATCACTTAAGGTGTTGACTAGAAAGAATGCCAAATTCATATGGATTCAGAAATATGAGCGAAGCTTCAAAGAATTGAAGAGAAGATCGACTATGTCTCCTTTATTGGGATTGCCAGAGCCTCACAAACCAGCAGTAGTGTTTAGTGATGCATCTAAATATGGACTCAGATGCATCTAAGTATGATGAAATGAGTAATACTGTCTCAACTGTCTGAAATTGTGTTATTCGTTAAATTCTAAGAAAAGTAATACTATACAGACATGGATTGCGCAAGCGTCACGCACACCTATTAATCAGTAGACTCACCCTTCTCTCGAGGTCCAACAAGCTTGGGAAGTATTTTTGTTTTTGTTTTAGAACGAATTTCCAAATCTATTTGGGAAGTTTCCAACTCCATACGGCAATCAGTCTCCACCTTTTCTTTGCTTTATAGACTCTCTTTGCTCTATAGACTCATACAAGGAAACATCTACCCCATTTAGGCTCGCTTTCTGCTCCACATCAAATGGTCTGCTCTCCATTGCCTCCTTCTGGAAACTCCCATGATTACAGGAATCATTCACAATTGTAGCCCCTCTATCTGCATCCACTTCTTTTGATTCCTTATCCATCTTATGCACAATAGGAAACTCCTTCATAGCAGCCTTAGTATCCTCCTTATCCTCCTTTTGTCCTAAATTGGCTTCATCCATGTCCCCACCTTTTGCATTTGCCTGATGCCTCCTCTGTTGGTGGTTGTGACCAAGTGCACCACCATATTTTCAAGCATAAAAAATGTTGGTGTTCATTGGCTGTGCTAGAATCCAAGCACCAAACTATTGAGATTTCAAATCATCCCCTTGGTGCTCAAACCTTTGCCTGGAACAGCCCCGCCCTTTATGAAATAAAGTACCACATTGAGAGCAAGAATGTTGCAATCTCTCATATTTAAAAGAAATCCAATATTGTTGCTCCTCAAACTTCAGCCGCCTTCCTCTCAATAAAAGCTTATGGAGGTCAATTGCAACCCTCCCTCGAACACATCTCCACCATGCCAAACCATCAGACTCAGCATCAACTCTAATGACATGACCATTTGAGGATCCATACTGTTCCCCCGCCTCTTCTATCATAAATGCTAAATGCAAGTTATGAAGTTAAACCCAAAAGGGTTCAAAGTTGTGAAATCACCACTTGTCCCAAAAGCTTAAGCTGATGGGAAGAGGTAGATTTTATTATTTTATATCTTAACACTCCCCCTCACTTGTGGGCCAGACTTTCCCTCAATGAGTAGGCCCAACAAGTGGAATATTTAATTAAATGGGATAGAGTGTAGAGTCAGGGTTCGAACTCAGGACCTCTGCTCTGATACCATGTGAAATCACCACTTGTCCCAAAAGCTTAAGCTTTTGGGAAGAGGTAGATTTTATTATTTTATATCTTAACAAAAGTTAAACTACAAAGCATTGTTGGACACAATTTCATTCACTTCTAGCAGGGTTAAGAGGTTCCTATCAAAAAACCATGGATGACCACTAAGAACCTTTTCTTTATCAGTCAACTTCATAAACTCAATCGAGAAACTCTAATCACCCAGTTCCTTAAACTCACCCATCCCTCCAACCTCCAAACTTGGGACATGGTCATTCTGAAAGCTTCATTGTTTATACCTTTCTTAGACAATACTCTTTCAATAATACAGTGTTTCCCACGTACTCCCTCCTCCTTAACAACCTCATGAGTGACATGGAAGATAGAACTCTCTTCCTTTGACAAGTTTAATCTCTCCCAACGCTTAGCCAATTCTTCCACTTCCATCATCATACCACCCTCTGCCCAACTCTCACAGTGATGAGAGACTTACACCCTTGCGCTGTAACACCCCGTATTTTAATGTATTTTTAATGAATGAATTACTTTTATTAATTCAAAAATTTATTCTTTTATTTTAAAATTATTGGATTTTTAAATGGGTTATTTCATGATTTTTAGTTTATGAAAATTATTTTTGAAGTGCTTTCTCTAAATTAATTATTGTTATGCGTTTAAATTTCTTCTCGAATTAAATTAATTTATTATCGGGTTTAATTATTTATTTTAATTATAATCATCGTGTTTGAAATATTTTATTTCACTTGCTGTTTTAAAATCGTTTCCGTTGGATCATTTTTGCGACCTAAGATGTGAGGATTGGACCTCGTTTCTTTCCCTACATTTTTCTTTTCCTCCTTTCTTTTCCTTTTCTTTTCCTTTTCTTCTTTTTTCTTTCTTTCTTCTTCTTCTTCTCTCCCGCGTGCGACGGCAGCCCCTCCCTCTCTCTCTCCGTCTGATCTTTCTCCTCCCTAGCCCGCCGCCGTAAGCCGGTGGTGATTGACACCGCCCAGCCCATTAGCTTCCCCACCAGCCGGTGACAGTATCCATCCATTTCCAACTTCTCCATCACTGTCGTTAGCCGCCACGAGTCTTTCCAAGCCGTGGCACTCTTTCCGCCGCTGCGCCGCCGTCGCACCACCATTGGCCACCATCTTCTCACCACTTCATCATCGACCTCTTAGCAACCCATTGGACCCAACCCCAGCTCCGATCCGTCACCGGTGAAGCACAACCAACCCCATTTTCGATTTGGGTGTTTTTGGTCTTCTACCACCGCCCACGCCGCCACCCACGGCCAATCTTCACCACCACTAGCTTCACCGACATCCCTAGGCCCTACACTATCAATCTCGGGTCTTCGTTTGCACTCGTTGAAAAATGGGTATCTGTGACCCACGGCCACAGTGCATTTTGCACTGTTCTGCAACTGCATTTCCACTTCTGGCACCTCCTTGATCCTCCAGAAATTATTATATAGCGCTGTAAGTATTTTCCAAATAAATCTTGTGATTGAAACGTATTTTTGCACTAACACTTTACACTGTATTGGATTATTGACTGGTTTTGCCGGACTGAGTCCGACGAGTACGGGGGTCGGATGGATTGGAGAATGAAGTTGTTTGATTGATTGGATTGTGTTGACATTGTTGGTTGTTGGATACTGTTGTCGTGTTGTATTCATTGCAATTGCATGCATGTTCATGTTTATAACTGAAAACTGGGTTTTCGCATGATTGCATGCATGTTCATGTGTTTATTTGAAAATGGGATTTTCATGTGAGAAATGATTTGAGTATGCTTGAAATGTTTGGATTGACTGGTTTGAGAAAAAGGGAAAGAGACTATAGGGATGGTGGTAAGCAGGGATGGTGGTAGAGTCCCGCCTGTGATTCCCGCCTACAGTGCTCTGATATGTATTCATTGTGTGGAAAGGAACTGTAGGGATGGTGGTAAGCAGGGATGGTGGTTGTGTCCCGCCTGTGATTCCTGCCTACGGTGCACGCGGTAGGGATGGTGGTATAGTCTCGCCTGTGATTCTTGCCTACAGTGTCCGATACATGGTTGGGTTTTGTGTAAATCATTTTCTAGGAAAATGTTGGATTTTACGTTTTGGCTAAAAATGGGATATTTAGCGTGTGTTGGAAGAATACTCGTTTTCGAAAAAATGAGATTTTGAGATCTGTTAGTTGGTTGCTTTAATGCATTTTTATCTCGAGGGTTGTTTGGATTATTACTTACCTGCGGTAGCGCAGATTTTACGGTAGCGCAGATTTTGATGTAGATGAGGATGATGAGTCTTAGGCTTTGGCTCCATTGGAAGAGCGATCTGGGATTACTCTCGTGTATCGAGATTTATTATCCTACTCTTTTATATATTTATCTTTTGTAATATATTTGGGATGACTGTATAACTTTTAAAGGTAAATTATTTTGGATACCTGTATTTAAATTTCTGGTACTTAGTTGACTTATTATGTTATCCGCTGCGACTTTTGTTGTGCACTTTTGTATATTGCACACACTTTTGCACAATTCTTTGGGATGCGTGACCCATGTTGTCATCATCCCGACGTCACGACTCTCGCGTCCCTATACGTGGGGGTCGGGGCGTCACAGGTGGTATCAGAGCAGTTCGGCTCTGGGTAAAACCACATGTCCCTTAAAATAGTACCAGAAAATATTTTTCTTATTTGAAAATAAGTTTTTTTAAAATGTGGTAAGTTAAATTATTTATTTTTGAAATAAGTATGATATATTATGAGGCTATTGTTATTTATTTTATGTTAATTAATGTTATTTTATTCTATTTTATTTTATTGTATTTTTGGTGTTGCCTTTGGGTCTTGTTTGATTGTCCGGGGATTAAGCGAGGTTAAGGATTGTTCTTGACAGGAAAATGGTGAGACCAAGGAGGCCAACTGATGTGCCCGAGGATGACCTACCAAGGGGTGATGGAAATTACGCCATGGCCAGGGTGTTAAATAGGATGATGGGGTTCCTCGAACAGAATTTTCGGCCACAACAAGGAGAACAGTATAGGGCGATGCAGGCCGGGTGCACCTATGAGCGCTTCTTACCGCATAGCACCCCTGCCTTTACTGGTGAATAGGATCCATTACGGGCTAGAAGGTGGATTGAAGATCTTGAAAGGACATTTGAAGTTTGTGGTTGTACGAAGGCTCAGATGGTGTTGTATGGGAGTTATTTGCTGCAAGGTGAAGCGGGAAACTGGTGGCAGACTAAGCGACAACTCCTAGAGATGGAGTTGGGATCTTTTGCGGTAGTATCTTGGCAGCGCTTCAAGAAAGAGTTCGACGACCGCTTTTTCCCTGTTTTTGTGAGGCGGCAGATGGCACGAGATTCCATAACTTGGTCCAAGGGGATATGACTGTTGAGCAGTATGCTCGAAAATTTATGGAGCTCGGGCGATTTGCAACTTATTTGATAGCCACTGAAGAGATGCGGGCTGAACGTTTCCTAGAAGGGTTGCGCCCTCAGATCCGCAGGCAGGTTGTGTGCCTGGAAATCCAGAATTTTCAGAGGTTGGTCGATGTGGCCTCTATTGCTGAGCGAGAGCGAGGTGTTGTGGTAGGCTCCCCTCCGGGTAAGAAACGACTAAACGTTGATGGTGAAGGGAGCAGCTCCGGGTCGCCACAGATGTTTGTGCAAAGGATCAGGGCCCGAGCGCAGGCAGCCTCCGGTATACGTATGGGGGCCGAGCTCTAGTCTGTGGCAGATGTAATAGAGCTCACAAGGGTGAGTGCCGTCAGGGTAGGAACCAGTGTTTTGAGTGCGACCAAACGGGGCACTTTTATCGTGAGTGCCCTGGTCGGACTCAAGGGAATCAGGGTGGTCATCAAGCTGATAGAACTAATCAGAGACAAGTAGTTCAAGCTCGGATGTATGCGGTGACTCCTGGTAGTGCTGACGACGTGATTCCAGAGACTCAGGACGCTGGAGTTATGGTAGGTATGGGTCTAATCTTACCTTTCGTAATGGATGCCATGTGTGGTTTATTCTCAGGTTTTGAAAAGTTATGCAAGTGGTACCCATGCCCGTTGGGTGTTAGAGGTCGTGTGATTTTATTAAGTGTGTTTTGGTTACATCTGGTATCCTATTTTAGCGTGATGATTGGCTCTACAAATTTCGAGGACGAAATTTTATTTAAAGGGGGGAGGATGTAACACCCCGTATTTTAGTGTATTTTTAATGAATGAATTATTTTTATTAATTCAAAAATTTATTCATTTATTTTAAAATTATTGGATTTTTAATTGGGTTATTTTTATGATTTTTAGTTTACGAAAATTATTTTTGAAGTGCTTTCTCTAAATTAATTATTGTTATGCGTTTAAATTTCTTCTCGAATTAAATTAATTTATTATCGGGTTTAATTATTTATTTTAATTATAATCATCGTGTTTGAAATATTTTATTTCACTTGCTGTTTTAAAATCGTTTCCGTTGGATCATTTTTGTGACCTAAGATGAGAGGATTGGAACTTATTTCTTTCCCTACATTTTTCTTTTCTTCTTTTCTTTTCCTTTTCTTTTCATTTTCTTCTTTTTTTTTTTTCTTTCTTTCTTCTTCTTCTCTCCAGCGTGCGATGCCAGCCCCTCCTTCTCTCTCCGTCCGATCTTTCTCCTCCCCAGCCTGCCGCCGTGAGCTGGCGGTGATCGACACCGCCCAGCCCATTAGCTTCCCCACCGACAGGCGACAGTACCCCTCCATTTCCAGCTCCTCCATCGCTGCCGTTAGCCGCCACGAGTCTCTCCAAGCAGCGGCACTCTTTCTGCCGCTACGCCGCCGTCGCACCACCATTGGCCACCATCTTCTCACCACTTCATCCTCAACCTCTTAGCTACCCATTGGACCTAACCCCTGCTCCGATCCGTCACCGATGAAGCAGAACCAACCCCATTTCCGATTAGGTTGTTTTTGGCCTTCTACCGGTGCCCACGCCGCCACCCACGGCCAACCTTCTCCACCACTAGCTTCACCGACATCCCTAGGCCCTACCCTATCAATCTGGGGTCTTCGTTTGCACCAGTTGAAAAGTGGGTATCTGTGACCCCTGGCCAAAGTGCATTTTACACTGTTCTACAGCTGCATTTCCACTTCTGGCAACTCCTTGATCCTCCAGAAATTATTATATAGTGCTGTAAGTATTTTCCAAGTAACTCTTGTGATTTAAATGTATTTTTGCACTAACACTTTACACTGTATTGGATTATTGACTGGTTTTTCCTGACTGAGTTCTAGGAGTACGGGGGTCGGATGGATTGGAGAATGAAGTTGTTTGATTGATTGGATTGTGTTGACATTGTTGGTTGTTGGATACTGTTGTCGTGTTGTGTTCATTGCAATTGCACGCATGTTTATGTTTGTAACTGAAAACTGGATTTTCGCATGATTGCATGCATGTTCATGTGTTTATTTGAAAACGGGATTTTCATGTGAGAAATGATTTGAGTATGCTTGAAATGTTTGGATTGACTGGTTTGAGAAAAAGGGAAAGAGACTATAGGGATGGTGGTAAGCAGGGACAGTGGTAGAGTCCTGCCTGTGATTCCCGCCTACAGTGCTCCGATATGTATTCATTGTGTGGAAAGTAATTGTAGGGATGGTGGTAAGTAGAGATGGTGGTAGAGTCCTGCCTGTGATTCCCACCTACGGTGCACGCGGCAGGGATGGTGGTTGTGTCCTGCCCGTGATTCCCGCCTACGGTGCACGCGGTAGGGATGGTGGTATAGTCCCGCCTACAGTGTCCGATACATGGTTGGGTTTTGTGTAAATCATTTTCTGGGAAAATGTTGGATTTTACGTTTTGGCTAAAAATGGGATATTTAGCGTGTGTTGGAAGAATACTCGTTCTCGAAAAAATGAGATTTTGGGATCTGTTAGTTGGTTGCTTTAATACGCTTTTATCTCGAGGGTTGTTTGGATTATTACTTACCTGCGGTACCGTTTTATGGCATCGCAGATTTTGATGCAGATGAGGATGATGAGTCTTAGGCTTTGCCTCCATTGGAAGAGCGATCTGGGATTGCTCTCGTGTATCGAGATTTATTATCCTACTCATTTATGTATTAATCTTTTGTAATATATTTGGGATGACTGTATAACTTTTAAAGGTAAATTATTTTGGATACTTGTATTTAAATTTCTGGTACATAGTTGACTTATTATATTATCCGCTGCGACTTTTGTTGTGCACTTTTGTATGTTGCACACACTAGGGCACAATTCGTTGGGATGTGTGACCCATGTTGTCATCATCCCGACGTCACGATTCTCGCGTCCCTATACGCGAGAGTCGGGGCGTCACAGGAATTTTCATGAACAAAAAATCATAAAAATAACCCAATTAAAAAGACAATAGTTTTAAATTAAAATAATAAATTTTGAATCATTAAAAATAATTCCTTCATTAAAAATACACTAATGCAATTGCGGCGATAAAGGTACAATTTGCAACGAATAAAAATCGTTGGGAAAGAAAATATTTGCCGGCGATTTTTGGCTTCCGTTGGAGTAGATCAAAAGTGGGGCTTTAATACCGGCGAACCTCCAGCGATTTATAAATGGGATAGGTGAGAAGCGGCAATTTTGTTGGTTTTGCCAACAAAAGTGAATCGCCGGTAAAGTTGATTCCCTTGTAGTTCTGCTATTTCAACTCAGTGGCTCCTTGTTAGGATCCAGATCCGAATACAGGAAAAAAATAAGTTAAAACCACATTCAACATATTTTTTTTACCTGCACATGTTGAATCAAACAAATTGTGTAGTTTGATAATATTGACCACTAAGTGATTATGATGAATATTGCCAAGCATCGGTCCAGAACCAAAATGCCTTTAAAAGATAGACAAAGAGAAGGGGTGTCAAAGATATGTTACCCTGTGAATTAGATGAGCATCATAGGCAATCGCTTTTGAAACACCTTACAGAAACAAGAGTGTCTGCTAAAATATTAAAGCACATGTGTGATTTTCACTTTCTAGGAAATGCCAATGCCAGACTTGAAAGCAGGGAGAGAACTTTTTTTGACATAAGCATCTACCTTTTACCTTGTGAATGAAATCTTTTGTTAGATGATCTTGCCAAAACAGAGTGCCTGAAGTAAATTCTTTTTCACTAATACCTGTTGTGATTCTGTGAATAGATTAACCATCTTTTCACTTACTAATTTCTCAACTTTTCACGGTAAATTGAGCAAAACCCAATATTTTCCTCGAACCTAAAATAATCTCAGGCCTTCTCCCCAAAATACCACACCTACCCTGTTGACTACCACACAATTAGAATGGAAAACTATATTTTAAAGAATTGAATCACCCGCACAGGATATAAACCTGATGTCCGGTAAGTTCAAAGCATGAGAAACCTCATTTGACAATTTCCAACCACAAAGAAGAGACCCAGATCAGCATATCTACAAATTTTCATCTGAAAGAATTTGATGGGTCAAAAAATAAACTAGCACACATCGAAGATGAAGGTTTCGTTACAGAGCAATCCCAATAAACAAGCAAGAAAAACCTGATGTCCTGCAAGTTCAAAGCAAGAAAAACCCCATCCCACAAGTTCTAAGCACAAAGAAGAGACCCAGTTCACCAGATCTACACAAATTTTCATCTCAAAGAATTCGATGGGTAAAAAAAAAAAATAGCACACACTAAAGACGAAGGCTTCATCATTACAGAGCAATCCAAATAGCCAGATTTCAACAGTTAAAAACATTTACCAAAAAATGCAAGCACCGAAAGGCGAAAACACTTCAAAAAATTTAAAGAAAATAGAGAGCAGATCAAGCAAAAGAACCGCATATATTTATATCCAAATATGATCTGGTCAAAGATGAGCATCACGAATCCTTTCCCATGCTCACAGATAGTGTAACAAACGCCGCCGCTAATGGTGGTAGAAGAGAGAAACGGTGCTCGAGAGAAGATGGATGAAGAAGGAAGAAGGAAGAAGGAACTGACCTAACTCGAGATCTACGGAACTGAAGTGAAGTGTTCCAAACTGACATTCTAGAAGGATGAAGTACTTGGAACAATCAAGCTGTGGGATATATGAATTATGTAGGGAAATGGATGGAAATGTATATTGAATTCTGATATCTCTTCGATGGAGCACCTCCAATTAGTGTACAGGAAAACCAATACCTCGATTGCAGCATTTTTTTAATCGCTGGTATTGATCTATGCCGGCGCACTCTTATCGCCGCAATTGTTATTTCGAAGCCATTTAGTCAATTGTGGCGATTTCAAAAAATCGCTGGGAAAGTATATTTCCGGCGATTTTTCCTCTTTTAGCGACAACATTAAATCGCTGGAAATAATATTTCCCAACGATTAACAACTGAATCGTATCGTGCAATTGCGGCGATAAAGGTACTATTTGCAGCGAATAAAAATCGCTGGGAAAGAAAATATTTGCCGGCGATTTTTGGCTTCCGTTGGAGTAGATCAAAATTGGGGCTTTAATACTGGCGACCTCCAGCGATTTATAAATCGCTGGGATAGGTGAGAAGCGGCGATTTTGTTGGTTTTGCCAACAAAAGTGAATCGCCGGTAAAGTTGATTCCCCTTGTACTTCTTGTATTTCAACTCAGTGGCTCTTTGTTAGGATCTAGATCCGAATACAGAAAAAAAAAAAAAAAAAAAGTTAAAACCACATTCAACATATTTGTTTTACCGGCACATGATGAATCAAACAAACTGTGTAGTTTGATAATATTGACCAATAAGTGATTATGATGAATATTGCCAAGCATCGGTCCAGAACCAAAATGCCTTTAAAAGATAGACAAAGAGAAGGGGTGTCAAAGATATGTTACCCTGTGAATTAGATGAGCATCATAGGCAATCGCTTTTGAAACACCTTACAGAAACAAGAGTGTCTGCTAAAATATTAAAGCACATTTGTGACTTTCACTTTCTAGGAAATGCCAATCCCAGACTTGAAAGCAGGGAGAGAACTTTTATTGACATATGCATCTACCGTTTACCTTGTGAATGAAATCTTTTGTTAGATGATCTTGCCAAAACAGAGTGCCTGAAGTAAATTCTTTTTCACTAATACCTGTTGTGATTCTGTGAATAGATTAACCATCTTTTCAGACTGACCAACGCTACTTTGTAATAGATAATATAAATGTTCAAAAATTTATAACAATAAGGGTAGCTTCTTTAAAGTTTGGCGCACAATAGTAGACAGATCTATTCTGTTGAGTCTCTTAATATATTGAAAGCCGACCTGCCCCAGCCTGTGGTTTAGAATCATCAACATCATCACATATGATACAATTCAGTGTTAATCAAAACAAGAATTTAAAGTAACTATTCAGCTTTAAGCTTGCAACTTTGGATAACGATCCATCAATACTACCTTGGAAGCCGAACCAAGAGAGTTATTCAAACCCTCCGTTAGTGTACAGGAAAAACTACTCCAGAAAATCCACTTACTAATTTCTCAACTTTTCACGGTAAATTGAGCAAAACCCAATATTTTCCTCGAACCTAAAATAATCTCAGGCCTTCTCCCCAAAATACCACACCTACCCTGTTGACTACCACACAATTAGAATGGAAAACTATATTTTAAAGAATTGAATCACCCGCACAGGATATAAACCTGATGTCCGGTAAGTTCAAAGCATGAGAAACCTCATTTGACAATTTCCAACCACAAAGAAGAGACCCAGATCAGCATATCTACAAATTTTCATCTGAAAGAATTTGATGGGTCAAAAAATAAACTAGCACACATCGAAGATGAAGGTTTCGTTACAGAGCAATCCCAATAAACAAGCAAGAAAAACCTGATGTCCTGCAAGTTCAAAGCAAGAAAAACCCCATCCCACAAGTTCTAAGCACAAAGAAGAGACCCAGTTCACCAGATCTACACAAATTTTCATCTCAAAGAATTCGATGGGTAAAAAAAAAAAATAGCACACACTAAAGACGAAGGCTTCATCATTACAGAGCAATCCAAATAGCCAGATTTCAACAGTTAAAAACATTTACCAAAAAATGCAAGCACCGAAAGGCGAAAACACTTCAAAAAATTTAAAGAAAATAGAGAGCAGATCAAGCAAAAGAACCGCATATATTTATATCCAAATATGATCTGGTCAAAGATGAGCATCACGAATCCTTTCCCATGCTCACAGATAGTGTAACAAACGCCGCCGCTAATGGTGGTAGAAGAGAGAAACGGTGCTCGAGAGAAGATGGATGAAGAAGGAAGAAGGAAGAAGGAACTGACCTAACTCGAGATCTACGGAACTGAAGTGAAGTGTTCCAAACTGACATTCTAGAAGGATGAAGTACTTGGAACAATCAAGCTGTGGGATATATGAATTATGTAGGGAAATGGATGGAAATGTATATTGAATTCTGATATCTCTTCGATGGAGCACCTCCAATTAGTGTACAGGAAAACCAATACCTCGATTGCAGCATTTTTTTAATCGCTGGTATTGATCTATGCCGGCGCACTCTTATCGCCGCAATTGTTATTTCGAAGCCATTTAGTCAATTGTGGCGATTTCAAAAAATCGCTGGGAAAGTATATTTCCGGCGATTTTTCCTCTTTTAGCGACAACATTAAATCGCTGGAAATAATATTTCCCAACGATTAACAACTGAATCGTATCGTGCAATTGCGGCGATAAAGGTACTATTTGCAGCGAATAAAAATCGCTGGGAAAGAAAATATTTGCCGGCGATTTTTGGCTTCCGTCGGAGTAGATCAAAATTGGGGCTTTAATACTGGCGACCTCCAGCGATTTATAAATCGCTGGGATAGGTGAGAAGCGGCGATTTTGTTGGTTTTGCCAACAAAAGTGAATCGCCGGTAAAGTTGATTCCCCTTGTACTTCTTGTATTTCAACTCAGTGGCTCTTTGTTAGGATCTAGATCCGAATACAGAAAAAAAAAAAAAAAAAAAGTTAAAACCACATTCAACATATTTGTTTTACCGGCACATGATGAATCAAACAAACTGTGTAGTTTGATAATATTGACCAATAAGTGATTATGATGAATATTGCCAAGCATCGGTCCAGAACCAAAATGCCTTTAAAAGATAGACAAAGAGAAGGGGTGTCAAAGATATGTTACCCTGTGAATTAGATGAGCATCATAGGCAATCGCTTTTGAAACACCTTACAGAAACAAGAGTGTCTGCTAAAATATTAAAGCACATTTGTGACTTTCACTTTCTAGGAAATGCCAATCCCAGACTTGAAAGCAGGGAGAGAACTTTTATTGACATATGCATCTACCGTTTACCTTGTGAATGAAATCTTTTGTTAGATGATCTTGCCAAAACAGAGTGCCTGAAGTAAATTCTTTTTCACTAATACCTGTTGTGATTCTGTGAATAGATTAACCATCTTTTCAGACTGACCAACGCTACTTTGTAATAGATAATATAAATGTTCAAAAATTTATAACAATAAGGGTAGCTTCTTTAAAGTTTGGCGCACAATAGTAGACAGATCTATTCTGTTGAGTCTCTTAATATATTGAAAGCCGACATGCCCCAGCCTGTGGTTTAGAATCATCAACATCATCATATATGATACAATTCAGTGTTAATCAAAACAAGAATTTAAAGTAACTATTCAGCTTTAAGCATGCAACTTTGGATAACGATCCATCAATACTACCTTGGAAGCCGAACCAAGAGAGTTATTCAAACCCTCCGTTAGTGTACAGGAAAAACTACTCCAGAAAATCCACTTACTAATTTCTCAACTTTTCACGGTAAATTGAGCAAAACCCAATATTTTCCTCGAACCTAAAATAATCTCAGGCCTTCTCCCCAAAATACCACACCTACCCTGTTGACTACCACACAATTAGAATGGAAAACTATATTTTAAAGAATTGAATCACCCGCACAGGATATAAACCTGATGTCCGGTAAGTTCAAAGCATGAGAAACCTCATTTGACAATTTCCAACCACAAAGAAGAGACCCAGATCAGCATATCTACAAATTTTCATCTGAAAGAATTTGATGGGTCAAAAAATAAACTAGCACACATCGAAGATGAAGGTTTCGATACAGAGCAATCCCAATAAACAAGCAAGAAAAACCTGATGTCCTGCAAGTTCAAAGCAAGAAAAACCCCATCCCACAAGTTCTAAGCACAAAGAAGAGACCCAGTTCACCAGATCTACACAAATTTTCATCTCAAAGAATTCGATGGGTAAAAAAAAAAAATAGCACACACTAAAGACGAAGGCTTCATCATTACAGAGCAATCCAAATAGCCAGATTTCAACAGTTAAAAACATTTACCAAAAAATGCAAGCACCGAAAGGCGAAAACACTTCAAAAAATTTAAAGAAAATAGAGAGCAGATCAAGCAAAAGAACCGCATATATTTATATCCAAATATGATCTGGTCAAAGATGAGCATCACGAATCCTTTCCCATGCTCACAGATAGTGTAACAAACGCCGCCGCTAATGGTGGTAGAAGAGAGAAACGGTGCTCGAGAGAAGATGGATGAAGAAGGAAGAAGGAAGAAGGAACTGACCTAACTCGAGATCTACGGAACTGAAGTGAAGTGTTCAAAACTGACATTCTAGAAGGATGAAGTACTTGGAACAATCAAGCTGTGGGATATATGAATTATGTAGGGAAATGGATGGAAATGTATATTGAATTCTGATATCTCTTCGATGGAGCACCTCCAATTAGTGTACAGGAAAACCAATACCTCGATTGCAGCATTTTTTTAATCGCTGGTATTGATCTATGCCGGCGCACTCTTATCGCCTCAATTGTTATTTCGAAGCCATTTAGTCAATTGTGGCGATTTCAAAAAATCGCTGGGAAAGTATATTTCCGACGATTTTTCCTCTTTTAGCGACAACATTAAATCGCTGGAAATAATATTTCCCAACGATTAACAACTGAATCGTATCGTGCAATTGCGGCGATAAAGGTACTATTTGCAGCGAATAAAAATCGCTGGGAAAGAAAATATTTGCCGGCGATTTTTGGCTTCCGTCGGAGTAGATCAAAATTGGGGCTTTAATACTGGCGACCTCCAGCGATTTATAAATCGCTGGGATAGGTGAGAAGCGGCGATTTTGTTGGTTTTGCCAACAAAAGTGAATCGCCGGTAAAGTTGATTCCCCTTGTACTTCTTGTATTTCAACTCAGTGGCTCTTTGTTAGGATCTAGATCCGAATACAGAAAAAAAAAAAAAAAGTTAAAACCACATTCAACATATTTGTTTTACCGGCACATGATGAATCAAACAAACTGTGTAGTTTGATATTATTGACCAATAAGTGATTATGATGAATATTGCCAAGCATCGGTCCAGAACCAAAATGCCTTTAAAAGATAGACAAAGAGAAGGGGTGTCAAAGATATGTTACCCTGTGAATTAGATGAGCATCATAGGCAATCGCTTTTGAAACACCTTACAGAAACAAGAGTGTCTGCTAAAATATTAAAGCACATTTGTGACTTTCACTTTCTAGGAAATGCCAATCCCAGACTTGAAAGCAGGGAGAGAACTTTTATTGACATATGCATCTACCGTTTACCTTGTGAATGAAATCTTTTGTTAGATGATCTTGCCAAAACAGAGTGCCTGAAGTAAATTCTTTTTCACTAATACCTGTTGTGATTCTGTGAATAGATTAACCATCTTTTCAGACTGACCAACGCTACTTTGTAATAGATAATATAAATGTTCAAAAATTTATAACAATAAGGGTAGCTTCTTTAAAGTTTGGCGCACAATAGTAGACAGATCTATTCTGTTGAGTCTCTTAATATATTGAAAGCCGACCTGCCCCAGCCTGTGGTTTAGAATCATCAACATCATCACATATGATACAATTCAGTGTTAATCAAAACAAGAATTTAAAGTAACTATTCAGCTTTAAGCATGCAACTTTGGATAACGATCCATCAATACTACCTTGGAAGCCGAACCAAGAGAGTTATTCAAACCCTCCGTTAGTGTACAGGAAAAACTACTCCAGAAAATCCACTTACTAATTTCTCAACTTTTCACGGTAAATTGAGCAAAACCCAATATTTTCCTCGAACCTAAAATAATCTCAGGCCTTCTCCCCAAAATACCACACCTACCCTGTTGACTACCACACAATTAGAATGGAAAACTATATTTTAAAGAATTGAATCACCCGCACAGGATATAAACCTGATGTCCGGTAAGTTCAAAGCATGAGAAACCTCATTTGACAATTTCCAACCACAAAGAAGAGACCCAGATCAGCATATCTACAAATTTTCATCTGAAAGAATTTGATGGGTCAAAAAAAAAACTAGCACACATCGAAGATGAAGGTTTCCTTACAGAGCAATCCCAATAAACAAGCAAGAAAAACCTGATGTCCTGCAAGTTCAAAGCAAGAAAAACCCCATCCGACAAGTTCTAAGCACAAAGAAGAGACCCAGTTCACCAGAACTACACAAATTTTCATCTCAAAGAATTTGATGGGTAAAAAAAAAAAAATAGCACACACTAAAGACGAAGGCTTCATCATTACAGAGCAATCCAAATAGACAGATTTCAACAGTTAAAAACATTTACCAAAAAATGCAAGCACCGAAAGGCGAAAACACTTCAAAAAATTTAAAGAAAATAGAGAGCAGATCAAGCAAAAGAACCGCATATATTTATATCCAAATATGATCTGGTCAAAGATGAGCATCACGAATCCTTTCCCATGCTCACAGATAGTGTAACAAACGCCGCCGCTAATGGTGGTAGAAGAGAGAAACGGTGCTCGAGAGAAGATGGATGAAGAAGGAAGAAGGAAGAAGGAACTGACCTAACTCGAGATCTACGGAACTGAAGTGAAATGTTCAAAACTGACATTCTAGAAGGATGAAGTACTTGGAACAATCAAGCTGTGGGATATATGAATTATGTAGGGAAATGGATGGAAATGTATATTGAATTCTGATATCTCTTCGATGGAGCACCTCCAATTAGTGTACAGGAAAACCAATACCTCGATTGCAGCATTTTTTTAATCGCTGGTATTGATCTATGCCGGCGCACTCTTATCGCCGCAATTGTTATTTCAAAGCCATTTAGTCAATTGTGGCGATTTCAAAAAATCGCTGGGAAAGTATATTTTCGGCAATTTTTCCTCTTTTAGCGACAACATTAAATCGCTGGAAATAATATTTCCCAACGATTAACAACTGAATCGTATCGTGCAATTGCGGCGATAAAGGTACTATTTGCAGCGAATGAAAATCGCTGGGAAAGACAATTTAAAGAAAATAGAGAGCAAATCAAGCAAAAGAACCGCATATATTTATATCCAAATATGATCTGGTCAAAGATGAGCATCACGAATCCTTTCCCATGCTCACAGATAGTGTAACAAACGCCGCCGCTAATGGTGCTAGAAGAGAGAAACGGTGCACAAGAGAAGATGGATGAAGAAGGAAGAAGGAACTGACCTAACTCGAGATCTACGGAACTGAAGTGAAGTGTTCAAAACTGACATTCTAGAAGGATGAAGTACTTGCAACAATCAAGCTATGGGATATATGAATTATGTAGGGAAATGGATGGAAATGTATATTGAATTCTGATATCCCTTCGATGGAGCACCTCCAAATTATAACTGAATCAATGTAGTAATATTCTGGATGCTTCTTTCAGTATAGTCCGTTAGGCTATATACTAAAACTAGTAAAGTACTAGACTGCCCTATGGCGCCCCAAATCTCCCTTATATAAAAATACGGAGATCGAGACGCCAGGATGGTGACAACACGGTCACGCATCCCAACGAAGTGCCAGTGTGTGTACATGCAACGATGTGCAAAAAATAGCGCAGCGAATAGTCAACAAAGTACCAGAATTTATTTACAATCGAAACATCAGTAAAGTTTAAATAGTAGTTATACAATCATCCATAATTAAAATACAATACAGAAAATTCAGATAACCAAGCGAGTGATCCCAGATTACTCCTCAGGCGGAGCCGTCTCCTCAGGCGGAGCCGTCTCTTCCTCATCTGCATCAAAATCTGCGTTACCACAAAATGGTATCGCAGGTAAGTATAACCCAAAATAACCACGTAATAAAAATGCATTAAGTGCAACTAACATGCATGTACATGAAGAAATATGCATTTTTCTCAAATAATCATTTTTCCCGAAAATGATTATTTTCAACACACGCCAAAATCCCATTTTGGTCCAAAATGTCCGTAAAACATTTTCCCAGAAAATATTTTACATAGAAATCCAACTCACACTATTTTCCCAGAAAATAGTTCATTAATTCCATATGCACCATGGTCTCCCCTAGGGACCATCCGCACGTCCTGGCTTCGTAGCGGTGCTCAGTTCCGCGCCCGGCGCGTACATGGCCAAGCATCCACACTACGCAACGAGCGATGCCCAGTTTTGCGCCCAGCGCGTACTTGGCCAGACATCCTCTAGTCCTCGCCAGCAGAAGGACCACGGAATCGGAACGAAACCATCTCGTCCGATCCAATTGTCGCCCGGCGACAATCCAGGGGACGTTACTTAGTATATTCCACTCCCGAATAACCAGAGGAGCTCCACCGAGATAATACCCCATCTCGGCTTGGGGTCATGATACACACGCACCCAAAGATATTCTCACACATTAAATCATAATTTTCCAAATCACGCATGAACATGAATGCAATACACGAAAACCCAGTTTCCTTTACAAACATGAACATGCATGAAATAATGAGATGTACATGTACCAACACTAATCCACAACAATCAATAACCAATAACTAATCCAATCAATCCAACCAAACAACTCCACTCACAAATCCATCCGACCTCCGAACTCCTCGGACTCAGTCTGGCATGTTCAACCAAATACAGTGAAATGAGTTAGTGGAAAAATATGTTTAAATCATGAAAGTTCTTTGGAGAAATACTTACAGTGCTATATAGCAATTTCCGAAGGATCACGAAGCTGCAAGAGGCTGCAACACAGTAACAGAACAATGTCAAATACACTGTGGCTGTGGGTCTCAAAGACCCACTTTTCAACGGTGACAAACGAAGACCCAAAATTGATAGGGTAGGGCCTAGGGAAGTCGGTGAAGCTAGTGGTGGTGAAGGTTGGCCGTGGATGGCAGCGTGGGCGGCGGTAGAAGACCAAAAAGCCCAAAACGGAAATGTTGATAAATGTGCTTCACCGGTGACGGATCGGAGGTGGGGTTGGCTCCATTGGGTTGCTAAGGGGTCGAGGATGAAGTGGTGAAGAGATGGTGGCCGGTGGTGGCGCGACGGCGGCGCGCGAGCACAAAGAACGCCGCGGCTTTGAAGGGCTGCTGGTGGTTAACGGCAGTGCGAATGAAGGTGAGCTTGGTGGGGTGAGGTCGCCGGTGACAAGGGAGGCGAACGGGCTGGGCGGTGAAGGCCACCGCCGGCTCACGGCGGCACTGGGCGGTGAAGGAAGATTGGACGGAGAGAGAGGGAGGGCCTGGGCGTCGCGCGGGAGAGCCTGGGGAAAGAAAGAAAAAAGAAAGAAAAGAAAAAAGAAAAAGAAAAAAGGAAGAAAAAGAAAAGAGGAAAGAGAAAATGTAGGAAAAGAAATGAGGTCCAATCCTCATATCTTGGGTCACAAAAATGATCCAACGGAAACGATTTCAAAACCACAAGTTAAATAAAATAATTTAAATGTAATGGTGAAGTGAAATTAAAATAATTAAACCTAACAGTAATTGATTTAGAATAAAGAGATTTTAAACGTATAACAATAATTAATGATAGGAGAGCACTTCAAAATAATTTTCACAAAATTCAAAAATCATAAAATAAACCCACTAATAAAAATCCAACAATTTTAAAATAAGAGAATAAATTTTTGAACAATTAAAAATATTCCTTCAATAAAAATACACTAAAATACGGGGTGTTACATTCTCCCCCCCTTACGCGCCCAACACGTTCGTGGGAAACATCTACTACAAAACGAGCGATGCCCAGTTCCACGCCCAGCGCGTAGGGGTGTCAATATGTCACACGACCCATTAACCCAACACGAACACGACACGATAAAAGCGGGTTAGGGTTTACCCTTAACGGGTTCGGGTCAAAACGGGTTGACCCGTTAAGACACGATAGCTTAACGGGTTGATAACGGGTCAACCCGTTATGACCCGTTATAACCTGTTATGACCCGTTAAGAAAGTTAAAATTACAATTATACCCTTATACCTAAAAAATAAAATTTTTGAGATTTTAATTTAGATATTTTTATTGTTTAGATTGTAATTTTGGACTTGTAGTTAGTTTTATATTTTGTATAGATATTGTGATTTTAACATTTATATAAAATTATGCTAAACTTAACTAGATTAAGGAGGTTAATTTTGGGTTTGTTTCAATCCATTTACATAAATAGGTCAAAACGGGTTGACACGACACGGCCCGTTATGTTATTGGGTCGTGTTAGGGTTTGAGATTTTGACACGATAAGCTTAACGGGTCGGGTTAGGGTTGACCTATATAGTATAATATACATGTCTTGACACGACACGAACACGACCCGTTAACACGATTTGACACCCCTACCAGCGCGTACGTGGCCAAGCATCCTCTAGTCCCCACCCGCAGAAGGACCACGGAGTCGGCACGAGACCCTCTCGTCCGATCCCATTGTCACCCAGCGACAATCCAGGGGACGTCACTCAGTATATTACGCTCCCGAGTGACCAGAGGAGCTCCACCGAGATAATACCCCATCTCGGCTTGGGGTTCGTGATTCACACGAACCAAAAATATTCTCTCATAAAATCATAGCCTTTCAAATCACACATGAGCATGAATGCAATACACGAAAATCCAGTTTTCTTTACAAACATGATTATGCATGAAATAATGACATGAACATTACCAACACTGTTCTAACATCCATCAATGAACAATACCATCAAATCCAACCAAAATCCATCAACAGCCAATATCCAATTCAACCAAATCAACCAACAACTCCAATCACAAATCCATCCGACCCCCGAACTCCTCGGACTCAGTCCGGCATGCCAAATAAATGCAGTGAAATAGGTTAGTGCAAAAATCCATAGAATTCACGAGAAATCTTTGGAAAATACTTACAATGCTATATAATAATTTTCCGAGGATCACGGGTGCGCTCGAAGTGGAAAAATAGCTGTCGAACAGTGTAAAATACACTGTGGCCGTGGGTCACAGATACCCACTTTTTAACGGTGACAAACGAAGACCCAAATTTGATGGAGTAGGGCCTAGGGAGGTCGGTGAAGCTAGTGGTGGTGGTGGTTTGCCGTGGGTGGCGGCGCAAGGGGTGTTTTTAGGCCAAAAATGTCCAAAACGAAAATGGAGTTGGATGTGCTTCACCGGTGACGGATCGGAGGTGGGGTTGGGTCCAATGGGTTGCTAGGAGATCGAGGATGATGTGGTGAAGAAATGGTGGCCAGAGGTGGCGCGATGGCGGCGCAACGGCGCAAAGAATGTCGTGGCTTTGTGGGGTGCATGCGGGCTACCAGCGGTGAGGTAGGGGCTGGGATTTGGGGGGTGAGGTCGCCGGAGGAAGGGGGAGCTGGTCGGCCAGGCGGTATCGCGCACGGCGCCGCGACAGTGGCGGTCTGGGGGAGAGAAGGTTGCACGGCGAGAGAGAGAGAGAGCTACGTCCGTGCGCGGGAAGGGGAGGGGAAAGGAGAAAAAGAAAAAGAAAAGAAAGAAAAAGAAAAAGGAGGAAAGAAAAAAAAGGAAAAGGAAAAATGAAGGGAAAGAAATGAGGTCCAATCCTCACATCTTGAGTCACAAAAATGATCCAATGGAAATGGTTTTAAAACAGCCAGTGAAATAAAATATTTCAAACACAATGATTATAATTAAAATAAATAATTAAACCCGATAATAATTTAATTTAATTCGAGAAGAAATTTAAACACACAATAATAATTAATTTAAGAAAGCACTCAAAAAATAATTTTTGCAAACTAAAATCATAAAAATAACCCAATTAAAATTTAATAATTATGACGCAAGAGAAATAATTTTTGCATAAATAAAATTAATTCCTTCATTAAAAATACACTAAAATACGGGGTGTTACATCCTCCCCCCTTAATAAAAATTTCATCCTCGAAATTGGCAAGGTCAACATTAAGACTAAGACAGGAATAAGATTCAACTAAGAGAAGACTTAAGAACATACCGCCAAAATAGTCCGGTAAGGCCACTCTATAAGCAACCAGCCAAACCTTCCTTACGATTTGAAAAAAAAGCCAACATATCTTGGGATAAGTTTTCCCTTCTTATCAAAGCGCTTAACGCCTTTCATAGGAGAGACTTTGAAATAAACCCAGTCATCTACTTCAAAGGATACATCTCTTCTTCTCGTATCTGCATAACTCTTATGGCAACTTTGCGCTTCCGCCATTTTAGTCCTTATAAACTGAACTTGATCATTCATTTCTTGAATTATCTCAGGCCCAAACAGTTTGCTTTCGCGAACTTTCATCCCAACATAAAGGCGATCTACACTTCCTTCCATATCAAGCTTCATATGGGGCCATCCGAATGGAGGAATGAAAATTGTTATTATAAGCAAACTCAAATAGCAGCAGATGATTCTCCCAACTTCCATGAATTTCCATGACACAAGACCGCAACATAACCTCAAGAGCTTGAATAGTATGCTCTGATTGACCGTCTGTTTGAGGTTGATACGCAGTACTAAACTTCAACTTAGTGCCTAAGGCTGCCTGCAAACTTTTTCAAAAATGGGACGTAAACTGCGGGTCCCGATCCAACACAATACTCTTGGGTACTCCATGCAAACACATTATCTCCTTGCCATATAATCGAGTCAACTTACCCAAGGAGTCAGTGTTATTAATGGGTAAGAAATGAGCACTCTTGATCAACCGATCAACAATCACCCAAATTGAGTCCTTCCCACTAGGAGTCCTCGACAAACCCACAACAAAATCCATAGAAATATCACCCCACATCCACTCAGGAATAGGGAGAGGTTGAGGTCTACCTTGATACTCAGCCTTAACTTAACGGCACGTGGCACATTCCTCAATGAACATGGCATTATCCAACATACTCATTTTAGTCCCCCAATGACACATCACGACCAGTATTCCTAGAGAGGCTGCTATCCAAAATCTCATTTCCTCGAGAACCTTAATACAACATCCAATAAATTCCAATGATCAAAAGCCCTTACAATAATATGTGCCAACTGCAATCAACTCCTATGTTCCAACTTCTAAACCTTCATTGAATTCTACTATTGGAAACCTAATAGCCACTTCTAATATTAACCATCAGTAACAGATTGCACAACCAAATGATTAATCTCCAATTACAAGTATCTTCTCAAAATTCAAGTCACCACTAATTCCTCAAAATCAACACAATCTGAACTCCTAACTACAACAAAAATACCACGTTTATGCCGTGCACTCTGATATTCGTCACATGCATAAAATTTATGTTCTCATAAAACTAATACCATCGAATACAAGGTGGCTTCATTCCTACTAACCAAAACTCTTATCACAATTTGGTAGAAAAATACTCTCTCTCCCAAAACCACGAGTTATAACTCAAATTCCTCAATTAACTCCTGCTACCTTGATCAAAATCAATTTCCATGAAATATACCCATGATCATTGACAGAAAATTAATATCAAACAACCTCAACATCCCAAATTGAAAATAAGCAACTTCAACCCAAAATACATTTATCTCATCCACAATAAGAAGCATACTTTAAAATACTCAATTCCAACCTAGCGAACCAAAAAAAAGAGCGCCTAGAGACTTCTACCTAACAACCTAAACCCGAAAGCTCATCATCTACATTATGAACAACATCTAATCTAGCGATGACTAAACTCACTACGAACCACCACTGAGTACACCAAAGCATTATCGAAACCATCTTGGTAACTCGCCCACCTAGTTCTACTCCTCCAAGCTAGCATTAACACAACTAGTTCCTTTAATAGTATATCACTATTAAACCTCAGGGCAAACCATACCGATCAAATCTTCAATCTACCAAAAGCCATTGCAAAGTACCCAAGGATCCTAATGTTTTATTAACCCACATACTTGATCATATTATCCACTGTTGATGCCTAAGCTTCAACTTCGAAAATCTTTTCATACACTATACATGATGTCCCAATAATCTCTCTTCAAGTTAAATAACAATGTCCTTAATTCAACCAATTGGATGCTCAATCTCCAAAGGTAAATATATCCTCAAGATAAAATAAAATAAAATGAAATACCTAAGTAACCTCAAGTCACAATTAATTCCTGAAAATAATCACAATAACTATTGTCAACCATGATTCCACTAAGTAACCCACTCGACTACACACTTCGATCAACTCACCAAAAATTCCAAGCCAAGGTCTCTTGAATTAGCACTATTGTGTTGACTCCTCTTCAACACTTACCAAAGTCACTTCTCCAACCCAAATAAGACTAGGACCTATACCCTCGAAATCAGCAAAAATCATTTCCTAAATCCGCACCATCTATTATCCTTAAAATTTAATATGGATTATATCATTAATCAGTCACTGTAACACCAAGCTAAAAATAATTATTTAACCAAACTAGATCAACATCATCAATCCCCAGAAAATAAACAAACTAGATCATTACCTTACATCTTCAAGAAAATTCTCGCCTGAAAAAATTCTCATATCAGTAACTCAACTCTCATCGATCCTATTTTAATTCAGCCCTTCAACTCTACAATTCTAAAACCTTAACTCAGATAAAAATCATTTTCTGAAATCCTCAAGATCGATGACCTTAAATCTAAAACATTCACCCTTTAAAACTTATAAATTCTAAAATCTCAAATGCTATCAAATTGCTTATCAAGGTCAGTAATATCGAAAACTTCTAATCTAAGTCATCACTTAATTGCTTGTTGAACCTACCACATTAAATCTCATAACTTATTTCCTAAAAACTATGGGTCCTCAAATCTTAGATGAACTTCTCATAAATCTAACCTTGAGGTTCGTTGAACTTACAACCTCCTACCCACAGATTCATTAAATAAATTCTACGGAAGGTAAAACCTCAATTATCCTAAGCAATTAAAAACTATTCCCCTCCTTAGCAGCAACTTGAGTACCTAATCCGAAGAGTTTACCCAGACCCTAATGTTCGAGCCTCGATATTAAAACAACCAATCACCAAGAGTTCAGGCCTACTACACCAAATGTTTAAGCCTAACAATGGCCTTCTCAGTCGTACCATCTTCCTGTCATAACATAACCCTTAACCCGCATTTCAATTTTGAACAAAACAAAATAAAATAAAATCCCATAAATAAAATAACACATGACAAAATGCATAAAACCAATGAAGTAGTTCACAATAAAATAAATAAAACAATAAAATAATCCGCCATAAAATAAAACAAATGAAATAAAATGACATACTATAAAATAAATAAACAACAAAATTATCATACAATAAAATAAATAAAGCCAATAAAACCATACTCTAAGTTAAACAATTTCAATTACAACTTAGAAAAATTTCTAGTACCTCACCATTTTCATGTTAAGAGCAATACTAAACCCTGCTTAAATCCCGGACAATTCAAACACGATCCAAAAGCAACATAATAAAAATACAATAACCTAAAATAATATAAATACGATCATTTAACACAAAATAAAATAATCATAAACTCATAATATAAAATAAATAATTTAACTTACAACCTTTAAAAATTATTTTTAAAATAGAAAAATAATTTCTGGTACTACCCTAAGGGACATATGGCTTTACCCAGAGCCGTTCGGCTCTGATACCACCTGTGGCGCCTCCGACCCCCTTTAAACAAAAACACGGGGATCGAGACGCCCGGATGGTGACAACACGGTCACACATCCCAACGAAGTGCCAGTGTGTGTATATCCAATGATGTACAACAAAAATAACGTAGCAGATAGTCAACTAAGTACCAGAATTTAAATTCAATGTAAACATCCGTAGAGGTATAATTAATAGTCATACAATCATCCAAAACTTAAAATACAACGCATTAAAATAAAGTAGCCAAGTGAGTGATCCCTGATCACTCGTCGGGCGGAGCCGTCTCCTTAGGCTCGCCCTCATCCTCCTCTGCATCAAAATCTGCGTTACCAAACATGGTACCGCAGGTAAGTACAAACCAAACAGTTCTCAGGAATAAAATGCATTTAAGACAACTGGCATGCATGCACATGATAAAATATGCAATAATCTCCAAAACGTCATTTTCCCCGAAAATGATTATTTCAACACACGCCAAAATCCCAGTTGGCCAACATATCCATAAAACATTTTCCCAGAAAATGAATTACACAAAAATCCAACACACGCTATTTTTCCAGAAAATAGTCTATTTTTAGCGTATGCACCATGAGCTCCCCTAGGGATCATCCGCACACTCTGGCTTCATAGCGATGCCCACTTACGCGACCAACACGTTCATGGGAAACATCTACTACACAACGAGCGATGCCCAGTTCCGCGCCCAGCGCGTACGTGGCCAACCATCCTCTAGTCCCCCCCAGCAGAAGGACCACGGAGTCGGCGCGAGACCCTCTAGTCAGATCCCATTGTCGCCCAGCGACAATCCAGGGGACGTCACTCAATATATTACGCTCCCGAGTGACCAGAGGAGCTCCACCGAGATAATACCCCATCTCGGCTTGGGGTTCGTGATACACACGCACCCAAAAATATTCTCTCATAAAATCATAGCCTTTCAAATCACACATGAGCATGAATGCAATACACGAAAACCCAGTTTTCTTTACAAGCATGATTATGCATGAAATAATGACATGAACATATACCAACACTGTTCTAACATCCATCAATGAACAATACCAACAAATCCAACCAAAATCCATCAACAGCCAATATCCAATTCAACCAAATCAACCAACAACTCCAATCACAAATCCATCCGACCCCCGAACTCCTCGGACTCAGTCCGGCATGCCAAATAAATGCAGTGAAATAGGTTAGTGCAAAAATACATAAAATTCACGAGAAATCTTTGGAAAATACTTACAATGCTATATAATAATTTTCCGAGGATCACGGGTGCGCTCGAAGTGGAAAAATAGCTGTCGAACAGTGTAAAATACACTGTGGTCGTGGGTCACAGATACCCACTTTTCAACAGTGACAAACGAAGACCCAAATTTGATGGAGTAGGGCCTAGGGAGGTCGGTGAAGCTAGTGGTGGTGGTGGTTTGCCGTGGGTGGCGGCGCAAGGGGTGTTTTTAGGCCAAAAATGTCCAAAACGAAAATGGAGTTGGATGTGCTTCACCGGTGACGGATCGGAGGTGGGGTTGGGTCCAATGGGTTGCTAGGAGGTCGAGGATGATATGGTGAAGAAATGGTGGCCAGAGGTGGAGCGACGGCGGCGCAACGGCGCAAAGAATGTCGTGGCTTCGTGGGGTGCGTGCGGGCTACCAGCGGAGAGGTAGGCGCTGGGATTTGGGGGGTGAGGTCACCGGAGGGAGGGGGAGCTGGTCGGCCGGGCGGTATCGCACACGGCGCTGCGACGGCGGCGGTATGGGGGAGAGAAGGTTGCACGGCGAGGGAGAGAGAGAGCTACGTCCGTGCGCGGGAAGGGGAGGGGAAAGGAGAAAAAATAAAGAAAATAAAGAAAAAAAAAAAAAGGAAAAGCAAAAATGGAGGGAAAGAAATGAGGTCCAATCCTCACGTCTTGGGTCACAAAAATGATTCAACGGAAACGGTTTTAAAACAGCCATTGAAATAAAATATTTCAAACACAATGATTATAATTAAAATAAATAATTAAACCCGACAACAATTTAATTTAATTCGAGAAGAAATTTAAACACACAACAATAATTAATTTAAGAAAGCGCTCAAAAAATAATTTTCGCAAACTAAAATCATAAAAATAACCCAATTAAAATTTAATAATTATGACGCAAAAGAAATAATTTTTGCATAAATAAAATTAATTCCTTCATTAAAAATATACTAAAATTAGTTGTCTCTAAATTAGTTGTAATGAACTTTTTCTATAGTGGATTTTAGGTGGTGGCTTACACCCGGAGTGGTTTTAGAATTTGAAGACGTTCTTCAAATGAGTTTCCACTTCGTGACCAAATCCTTGTGTTGATTATTTGCATGATTTGTGTCATCTTTTATTTGCTTCTTGGCATTAAATTTTATTAGTCCACATAATTTGAACTGCACCTATTCACCCCCCCTCTAGGTGTTGTATGGGATAAAACCACTGCTTTTTCAATTTATAATTATAATTTCTGTCATAACGGTATAGTACCTAGTCCTCATAATATTGATAAACGGAAAAAGTTTAAATCAAAGGAAGGGTTGTGGTTTCTTTGTCACATCATCTTCAAATTAAAATCATAACCAAAAAGGATTCAGCTTGGACGGAATTGGACCGGGTCCGATTTCTATACGAAAGCGAAGCTAAGCTAGCCGAGTTTCAGTGGCAAATTAACACAAAATGAATATTACTATCTCAAGAGCCAAGAGACTCGACATCAGACCAAAACAATCAATTAAAAAAAGTATTTTCACATATTTTTTTCCATTAAATTTCTTATTATTCCCTTCCGTTTAGAAATGATTTGATTATATTTAAATTTATTATATTTAAGTAATATAGATGTGATACATAAAATCAATTTAATTTAAAATCGATTTAAAATTTAAAATTTAAAGCACATCAAACTGATTTATATATTATCTGATGTACTGATACATAAATCAGTTTAATTCGAAAAAAATAAAAAACAATCCGATTTGATTAATTATTATTCTATGAATCCCTTTGGTTACGGTATAACTTAGCATATCTTATTGAAAAGAACTAAATATTCAAAGATAAAAGATTACGTTACCTGATGTTCATCAAAATCAAGTTGGGAGATTTTACTTCGTAAGATTTGAAGAGCTTTCTGGTTCTTTTTGTTGAAGACCATTTTCTCAACTCTTGGAGATTTCGGGAGACGCTCGTTGTAACCAACAGAATTAATGCAATAGTAATGGAGAGGTGAATTCCCGTCGTTGTCCTTCTAATTCAAAAGATTCCGGAGAGATGAATTATCTTGGATGATTAGCACTACATCTGGCCACAACTTGGTCATCATAGCGAGATGGAGTGCATTGCGGCCTTTATTGTCAACCACTTCGCCACAATCAGGACACATTGATATAATCTCTCTTGTTACTTCTCCTTCGTTGCGATGGGCTGCAATGTGAAGAGCTGTCCTACCCTCAGCGTCTTTCATATATGCTACCTCTCCTATCAAATTCCAGCAATAGTTTTGTTGGCTCAATGCTACCCATGTATGCAGCCATGTGAAGCGGAGTCCAACCATTTTGGTCTGCTTGTTTACATAGTTCGCGTCCGTATCTTTGCAAAATGTTTTTGGTCATTACTGCAGAACAAAGAGGAAGACGTACCTTAGGAGACAGAAAAAGAACTATTCAGGTGATCATTTAGGCTGCGTTTGGATCATAAAATACTCTCAACTCATCATTACAATTCTTTCAAATCCCAACACAAAATATAATAAACAATTCGACTTTTTCAAATTTTAAAATAATAATAATATTAAAAAATAATATTCTAACAATATTTTATCATCTCAACTCAACTCAACTCAACTCACTTCAACATCCAAACTCATCTTTAATGTGAAAGCCGTGTTAAGTTATCAATCCTTGATCATCAAATAAAATTTGTATGTACAAAAGGCAAATGCAAGACAAGGCAGACATCAGTCTTTATTATTTGCAAGCTTGTTAAACACGAAATTAATCTAAAACCGGCCCTGTGCATATCAAACATTTTTATAATTCATGAATTTGATGTCCTGTCATATTTGGTACCACCACATAAAATAGGCAATACCTTTGTCATAGTAACGTATTACTGCAGCATGCAAAGCCGTTCTACCCAAGGGGCCAACATAAGCTGGTGACTTCAATTTGTTTAAAATTTCTGACACCAAATCCGGAAAATAGCTCTCGGCAACCAAGTAAAGTGGGGTCTCACCAACAGCATTAGCACCGAACGAAAATTCTTGATCTACACCCATTAGTAACTGTTTTACTACTTCAATGTGATTGTACCGTACAGCCTCATGTAAGGCCGTATCTCTTTCTTTGTTCAGCTTCCCAATCATCTCCTTCATAGCTTCAACGACTCCACTTTCGAGATCTTGATGTTGGGATTTTTTATGTTCAATTAGGACTTTGACGATGGAAGCATGCCCATACCTTGCTGCCAAATGTAACGGAGTATCATCTTCTGCGTTGGCTTTCAATAAAAGTGACGGACACTTGTCCAGTACATCTTTCACAAATTTTGCCGCTAAGGCTTGGTCAGTTCCTCCAGTGGCTGGATACTTTTCTTCAACGAGGATACTTGAAATGCAAATATGTAGGATTGTGTTTTGATTAACTGTTAAAAACCAATCAAGTGGATCGGAGATATCATGTTCCAAGGCCTCCAGGTTTCCTAGTGCCACCGCATTATAGATTATAGGATCCATTGCAGTGATGGACCTTGTATGCCGCACAATCGTGATTAGTACCTCCGGAGGCCTCAATGCAAAACAACATATCAGTACTCCAAAAAATCCTATGTTAGCCACAAGCATTCATGTAGTTGATGTCACATTCAACATTTTTCTATTAACGCACAAATCCTCTATATATATATATATAGATTACAGAGTATATAGATTCGTCTTGAAACACGACTAAACAAAACCAAAGTTTTCTTACTAGAAGAAGACGAAAACGTTCTAATTAAACAAAAGTTCCATTAATTATTCCATTAAAAATAAATTGAATACATTTTTAATGAATCTAGCTATTTGGAAACATACAATGACGAAATATCTACTTTCGACATTAACATGTATTAATTAATAAACAATTAAAATTGACAATAAAGTGATTGTTAATTCTTTGAAATACCAAACGTGACCATTTCTTCTGTGAGTGAGAGATAGAAAATGATAGTTAATTTTCTTCTAAATTGAGTAATGTTTTTTTTCACCTAGTTGCTAATTAATGTGAGGAGCTATGCAAGAAAGCCAAAATTATTAACCATTTCTGTATAATAAGCTTTTATACACTTTAATAATGCAAGAAATTAATAATTAATAGGAAAATTATGAAATCACGAGACTTTAAATATATACTTCGGATAACGAAGTTGGTTTCCTTTTCAGAATGTAAAAATGTCCAAGATCGCATCCCTCTCCATCATATGTATGTTTATATTAATAATATATTTTATAGGATTTATTTTTTAAAAACATTTATAGTTAATCAGTATTAAAGCAATATCTCAGATCCAAGACTAAAAAATAAAAAATAAACACTCAACAAGCAAATTACTTATAATTAAGACAAATTCATCAGTACCACGACTACGAACGAGACATTTCACCAATTCATGAACTATTTATAGAGAGCATAAACGAAAAAGAACCTTACTAATTCCAAGTTAGTAAGTAATGACCGGAACTAGCTCCTTTAATTTCCCAGAAATAAGCTTACTTCTCGATCGACCACATGACCTGAATCCAAATGAAGCACAATTTAATCAGCAAACTCTACAATAATGAGAAAGAAAAGAAAAGGAGGGTCTTGGGTTTGTCGTCTTCCAAAATAGTACTGGGTAAAAGAAAAGAAAGGAGGCGGTGTTGAAGGGTAGGTGGTGGAGCTACAAGCTTGGAAATGGCATACCAATTACCATGTGAAGAAAGAAGACCTTATCCTTGATACTGAACTGGTGAGTGATGGAGGTGAGACATTTATACACAAGCGCTTGATCATTAGGCGTCATTGTAGACGTAATCATTACGCGCCATGGAGGAAGACCTTCGTCTCCATACGGTTTAGGAAACGTGCGCTTTCTCAACTTTTTAAATTTTAAATTTTGAAATCCATTGTCAGTTTTGCTCGATGGGAGGGAAAGTTATAACAAAAACGAAAAAATAAAAATAAAACAGATCGACTCTTTTCTGTAAAACACAATAAATTAGGTTTGCTACCCACCCCTACAGGGCGGGCCCACCCATCCCCTGCCCCCGGGATGCAGGGGTGGGGTGTGGGTGGATTCCCAATCTCTCTCGCTTCCATATATTTAAAAAAACATATTATATTTTATTTAGTTTAAAAATTATTTATAAGTATAAAAGTAAATAAAAATATATTTTTAGACTCAAATTATAAATTTAAATTTTGTAGATATGATTATAATTTAAAAATTATGTAATTTTTAAATTTGTTAACATATATTTTATGTAAATTGTAGTGTATTAGCTTTTAAACTATATAGTTTTTAAACTTGCCAATACATATTTTGTAAACAAGTCTAACAAATTGTAATCTATATTTATATATATAATTTGTAAAATATAAATATATATTTATGTTTATATATATATATATATAAATGCAAGCGGGGGCAGGGCAGGGGAAATGCGCAACTAGTAGGGGTGTAAACTCAAACCGAAAAATCGGAAAATCGGACCGGACCGAACCGGACCGGTGGTCCGGAACCGGTTTTTAAAACGTAAAAACCGACCGATTCCGGTCCGGTTCCGGTTCCGGGATTTTTTGGACCGGACCGGTTGATTAAAAAAATAAAAAATAATATTTTTATATATAAGTTTTATACAAAATATTTTATATATATTAAATATTAATATATATAAGTTTTATATATGATGTATAATTATAAATTTTTATGTGAAATTTTATATATAACATATATATTCATATATAAAATAATTTCTTATTATAATTTATAAATTATTACATAAAATGTTAATACTAAATCACTAAAAGTTTATAACTAATACTAATATATAACTTATAACTATACCAATAGTCTAATATTAATATTATTATATAGTCTAATATATTAATAAAAGTATAAAACAGTTTTTTTAAATTAATTTTTTTTTATAAACAAATTTTTAATGAAAAATTGTGAAATTTACATTTTAAAAAAACCAGAAAACCGGACTGGACCGGACCGGACCGGACCAGAAACCGGTAAAACTGGAAGTACCGGTTTAGGAGGGTAACCGGTGCGTAATCGGTTTTGAAAAATACAAAATCGGTACATACCGGTTCGGTCCTAGATTTTATCCAAAACCGGACCAGACCGGACCGGACCGATTACACCCCTAGCAGCGGGGTTGGGCCCTCCCCACCACCTGCCCCCACTAGGGGCTCTAGATGCGGGGTGGGGGGGCTCTGCCCCAACATGGAGAGAGCGGGATTGCCCGCCCCGCCATGCACAGGCAGGGTGAACAAGGGCGGGGTAGTGGGGTGCAGGGCCTCGCTGCCCACCCCTACAATAAACGTGCAGTTTGGACAGTAAGATGAAATAAAATGATTTTAAGTAAAAGTTAAAAGTTAAATAAAATATTATTAAAATATATTTTTTTAATATTCTTATTATTTTCATATTTGAAAATTTTGAATTATTTATTATCTTTTATGTTAGAATTTTAAAAAGTTATAATGATGAGATGAGATAAAACACATTTTGTATCCAAACGAGACCAAAATCTTCGTTCAGATTTGTGAAACGAAAATGCTAATATGCTGCCTGAGTTTGGTCCCTCATTTTGACCACTCATATATTTAATTTTTTTTTTTACTTAATGTTTATGAAAGTAATTTTTAATGTATTAATGTATTTTTTATTTTTTTTAAATATTTAAATATGTTAAACAAATATGAAAAAAAATATAAATTCATGCTAGGCGCCTAGCATGACTCTTTGTGAAAAAGACAGTGGAAATCTCTTGCAAGATAGGTCACTATGAGCAATGTTAATTTGGAATTCGGATCATGAAGATTTTGGTTTAAATATTGGAATAAAAGATTTCATATATGTATTAGTATTATGGGTGATAATATGTGATACAATTCGTAAATTCAAAACAAATATTATATGAAATTAACGTGTTTGGATTTTCTGTTAACGGATCTGGGTTAAAACAGATTAATCCGTTAAGACAAGATTTATAAACGGGACAATAACAGATCAACCTGCTTAACACGAAATTAATCCGTTTTAACCCTTTTAAAATTTATTTCAAAATTAGAATTTTATTATTGTTAAGTTGTAATACTGGTATATCTTAGTATGCTTATATTTTTATTATTGAGATTTTAATTTTAAACATAGGCTGATATTTGTTTTTGTATGATTTGTAATATTTGTTTTATTATATGTTAAAATTTGAAAAATATTGATATATATTTTTTAAGATATTGTGGTTATTAATAAATATAAATTTTAACTTTTATGTGAAATTATGTTAATCTAGTTAAATGAGTGATGTGTTTTAGTTCAACTCATTAAATGAAACAAATGAGTTTAAATGAGTCGTGTTGTATTAATATATTTTTAATTAATTATTAAACGGATCAAAATGAATGACATAACATAATCCGTATCTAAATAAATTAGGTTAAGATTTAAAAATTTGACACATTAATTTAACGAATGAGATTTGAATTAATCGATTTAATCTAATATTCATAACTTGGAACAGGAAACACAATTTATCATCCTAGCGGAATGGGGCTTCGAATTGGTTGTCCGTTGCGAGACCAGGTGCCAAATTATTATTATTATTATTATTATTATTATTTAGAGAAGGCGCCAAATTATTGACGTAGGTAAACTGTGCCATCAAAGTAACCATACATGCATGTCTAATAAAAAATAAAAAATAAAACTATTTATATGGACTTTTTTTAAAAGTGAGATAAAATGAAAATTTTATAAATAATAATAAAATAATTTATAAATAGTAGTAAGATAGTTTGAATTAAGTATTTTTTAAGTTTTTAAAAAATGAGAAATAAAAATATTATAAAGTTAAAATATTAAAATACTATTTTTGTTTGAGATTTAAAAAAGTTGAATTGTTTTTTATTTTTTATTTAAAAATTTAGAAAAATTATAATAATTAGTTTGAAAATATTTATATTTAAATTATATTTAAAAATAAAATAAAATGAGATGAGATAACTTATTAGAGGGCTACTTGTAGAGACCTCGTTAAGATTATTGTACTATGATACCATTGATCTGACGGGTGACCACACATAATGGAAGATTGATGTACTTACAAAATACTTAAAAATACCTCATTATCCAAACCCACCTAACTCACCAATTATGTAATCGGTTTTAATTGCATTCATCTCTTTGATTTAAAAAAAATGCGTTTATTTTTCTCTGCATTATGTTGAGTAGTTTCTCTGAATAAGTTGGAACTTTTTTGGATCATTACAGTAAAATATGCAGTCGACATAAGATGGTAAAAGTGAAGGATATGTTACGTCCACCGAACGTGCATTTTGTACTCTCTTTGTTTTTTTAAGTATTTTTTAAATCTTTTTAAATATATTTCTAAAGAAATTACAAAGTCATTCAAAATACTTATTTAAACATTAAATAAAAGAATAATAAATAAATAAAATAAATAAGAAATTATCTATTGGCACGCTCTGTAACTTTATCATCTTCCAAGGAGAAAATATTGGGCGTGCACATATAATGAGCATTCAATACTTGTACCCAATCACGTTGTGCTGCATATGGCTGATCACTTCGTTGGTTTTTTGAAATGAGATGAAAAAAAAAAAAAAGAGTTAATATTAAAATTAAAAATTAAATAAAATATTATTAGAATATATTTTTTAAGATTATTTTTATTTTAAGTTTTGAAAAAGTTGAATTAGAATTTAAAAAAAATTAAATTTTTATTATATTTTGGATAAAAATTTGATAAAATTTTAATGATTAAGAGCATCTTCAATGGAATAGTTAAAAGCTAAATTCATTGAGTATTTAGCCATTAAAAAATACAAAATGATCACAATGAATTAGCCAAATTCTAAATAATTAGAATTTAACTACAATTATATTCAAAATAATTTCCAAATTTGAATGTTCATGTTCATAGGCCAAATTCTTATTTTATGAATTATTTCTCTCTCCAGCAAACCAACATGTCCAATTTTTAGAAATATTTGTTGAATGGATACTCTCTTCAATTGTACGGATTCATGGATACTCTATCCAAATTTGATAAAAAAAATATATAGTTAGATGAGAATGATAGAAATTAGTAAAATATGATAAAGTAAAATAAATTAATAATTAAAAAAATTAAATATTATTTTAATTATTAATACTCATTGCTATATAATAAATAAATGGATAGTTTCATGTGAATATCCAAAGTCAAATTCACTTTATATTATTTTATTGTTATATAATGAAAAAATAGTTATTCTAATATGAAGGTTTATGTGAATGAGATAGCCAAAAGCTAAATTATCATAAAAAAATTTATTTTAACTTTATCTAATCCAAAGTGCTCTAAATGAAATAAGATAAATTGAGATGAATTGTAAGATAGTACTGCAGGCTCTGATCCATAGGACCAAACTACCAGATCATGTTGCCATTACCACATTAATACCTAAGACTAAAGTTTAAAAGAAAAAAAAAAACATTACAAGTTAGGTGGTAATTTATTCATCATTCCACACTTCATACAATACATTTATTTTTTATTTATTTATTTTTAGTTTGAAAGGGCCGGACAGTGTTGCGGATTTGCTTCCAATGAATAATATTTTAGACATACAAATCATTACTCGATTCTATTTTTTTATTATTTTATGGGAAAATTAATATCTTGAAAATATTTTTTATATTTGAAAAATGTTAGTTTTCCCCTTATTTTGTCCCTAGATTTTTTTAATAATTATTAGTATATTTGTATATATTTTTTTAAAATGTTAACAAAACTTTAAGAAATATTAAAAAAAAAAAAAAGGTGGGTTTGGATGTTGAAGTGAGTTGAGTTGAGATAATAAAATATTATTAGAATATTATTATTTATTATTATTATTATTTTAGAATTTAAAAAAGTTAAATTTTTTATTATATCTTATATTAAAATTTGAAAAAATTATAATGATGAATTGAGATGAGTTGGGATAAAGGGTGAGTTTGGTTGCAAAACTCATCCCAACTCATCTCAACTCATCATTACAACTTTTTCAAATCCCAATACAAAATATAATAAACAATTCAACTTTTTCAAATTTCAAAATAATAATAATATTAAAAAATAATATTCTAACAATATTTTATCATCTCAACTCAATTCAACTCAACTCATTTCAACATCGAAAGATAACCTTTGTTAACTTCTAAACCAAAATGAACTGAGGGATCTTAATATTTTCCAGCGCTGCTTCCACTTGATAGCTGCCAGTTGTTTATAATCGCACAATTATTGAAGTATTTAAAGTGTGCCAACAAAAGTAGGTGGCAAGGACAGATATAAATGTGCAGCTAAAAAGAGTGTTCTTTATTTCGTTTTCTCGCATTTATTTACATTTGATAGCTAACCTACCCAACTTTAATATTGTCAGCGGAAGTTTGATATTCCAGACGGATGGTGAGAAAACCGACAAGGCCGTCCCTCGCTTGTAGTACTGTAGCTTTTCATTTCTTTGTCATGTCCAACGTCCACGGATTAGTAATGATGAATATCGGAATGTATAAATATAGTGTAATATTTAAAAAAAAAAAAAAATTTGTATAATAATAAAATAGTAGATTAGAAAAATAAAAAAATGAAGATTTTTGTGAAATAAATCGTAGAAGATCAGGGCACCAAATGTTTTTTTAGATTTTTGTGCAAAGTTAATGTTTTTTTTTAATCCAATTTTTTTATTTATATTTTTTTATTTTTAAAAAATATAAAAAATACATTAATATATTAAAAATCACTTATTTAATCATTAAATAAAAAAAATGTTATTATTAATTTTTTTTTTACATAGCGGTCAAATAGAGTGATAAACTTTGGACAATAAAGTAGATTTTTCTTAAAAGTAACCGTATATGCATGTCCACCAATAAAAAAAAGTAAAAAGAAGTGAGATAAGATAAGAATTTTGTGAATAATAATAAAATATTTTGTAAATAATAGTAAGGTAATTTTAGTTGAGTATTTTTCAAATTTTGAAAAAATGAAAGAGAAAAAATTGAATAAAAAATATTACAAAATTAAAATATTATTAGATATAATTTTATAATATTATTTTTGTTTGGAGATTTGAAAAAGTTTAATTATTTTTTATTTAAAAGTTTGAAAAAATTTTAATAATTAATTTTAAAATATTTATATTTAAATTATATTTAGAAGTCAGATAATATGATGAGTTGAAATTTTTAGGATGAGACATTTTTTCAAAATAAAGGCTATTGTACGGTTTGTGGAATCCTTTTCTTTACACGGTAGTATTTGGTAGTCAATCTCTATGACTTGTTTAATATAAATAAATGGTATAAAATAGGGAAGATAAGAAAATATGAGCGGCAGTACAGCTACCGAAAAATGTATCGAAGAAATGTTATGAAAAGTGCATTTTATTTTTTTCTTTTTCTTTTCTTTTTTTTATGTATTTTTTAATCATTATAAACATTTAAAAAAATAAAAAATTCACAACATCATTAAAAAAAACCTTTCTTAATCACTAAATAAATAAATAAATAAATTGTTTCGGGACCAGAATTAGGTAGGTTTAGCATTTCCGAAAAAATATATATATAATTCGATAATGTGGACCCAACATAAATGTTGAGGGTTACATGACCCTCAATGGGAACCCAATTGACCTCATTAAGATTACTGTGCTATGATGCCATAGATTCTGACCAAACATAGTGGAAGATTGATATTTTTTTACCCCACTTTGGTTAGTTTTGACCAAACATAGTTCTATTTTTATAATATTCACCAATTATGTAATGGCTTTTAATTACATTCACCTCTTTGATTTAAAAAAATGCGTTTATTTTTTTCTGCATTATGTTAAACAGTTTCTCTAAAGAAGTTGGAACTTTTTTGGATCATCACAGTAAAATAAGCAGTGGACATAAGAAGGTAAAAGTGAAGGACCTGTTACGTCCACCGATGCACTCTCTTTTTTTAAGTTTTTTTTTAAATATTTTTAAATATTTTTTTTAAATTAAAAATTCTTTAAAAATACTTATTTAAACATTAAATAAAATAATAATAAATAAAATAAATAAATACAAGTCGGTAGAAATTATCTATAGCCTATAGGCAGGTAATTTGATCATCTTCCAAGGCAAGAAGATAAATTGGGCCTGCACATATGTGACAAAAATGTACCCAATGAGCAGTCAACTCTTGTACCCAATCACGTGGGCTGCATATGGCTCATTAACTGCCGAAGGGCCGTAGGCTATGATCCACAGTAACAGACTACCAGATCATGTTGCCGTTACAACATTAATATACGAGGGAAAATGATTTACGCACAATCCATTATACAATATATTATATAATAATATTTTAAATGAAGAGTATTTTTATAAAAATAATATTATTTTATGAAAATATTCTCATCTCATAACATTATTGTATAATATATTATATAATGTATTGTGTGTATATTATTACTCAATACTTGAGATTAAAGTAGAAAATAAAAAAAACAATTTCAAGTTAGGTGGTAATTTATTTATTATTCCACACTCCATTATTCAATACATCTCTTATTTATTTATTTATTTTAATTTTGTTGGGACGTGTTCCACCCCCCATTCACCAGGACATTCAACCTGCAACATGACCTTCAATGAGATATAATTGAGATTATTTTCACATTTTTTTAAAAAATATAATATGTATATTTTTTCATAAAATCAACCCCCATTCCTTTTTTTTTTCTACAAAACTTAATATAGAAACCTCACTTACTTAAATTTTTTTAAGTTTCCTAAATCTTTCTACAACCATGCTGAACGAATATCAATCTTCACCTCTATATATAAGATACTAAACGTTACTACTATTAAATATATTCTTAACTTATTAATCACCTATATGAAATACTAAACGTTACTACTACTAAATATATTCTTAACTTGTTAATATAATTTTATCAAATATGGAAAAACAACTTAAAAATTCATTTCTTTGGAGCAGTGTACGCCAAAGAATAAGTCTCCACATTCGGAAGCAATCCAGTTGTCACCCAACACCACCTTTCACCGCCGACACGTTGCATGATACGTAAACCCCCTCTCCCTATCTCTTGATTTACTCCCTCACGGTTTACTCTCTCTCTCTCTCTCTCTCTCTCTCTCTCTCTCTCTCTCTCTCTCAGTGTTTAGCAGCCACCTTGCCGATATAATCTCCTCCGCCTCCCAGTCCTCACGCTGCTCCTCCAATCTCGTTGAGTATGGCGTCTCCGTTGCATGTGTTTGGTCTCAATTTTTTTCGTTCCTTTTTGTGTTTGTTTTCCCAAATAGCACAAACCTTTTTTTTTCCAAAATGCCCCCATATCAGAATGGTTCAGTGGGCATAAGGTTTTTTTTTTGAAAAAACTCGTTTGCATAGTTTTATTTGAGGTATAAGAATATATATAGAAAATATTTATGTTTTCTTTAAGTAACTAGTTTAAATATTTTACTACCAATTTTCAGTTGAGAATAATAAGATGTTAATTTTATCTTAAATACTTTAAGACTAATTAAGTCTATTTTAATTAAAATACAATTTTGATTTGTCTACTCTAATATATTTTGATATAATTATGTTACCCAATTTTATAAATTGATCTCATTAGTAAATAAGTTAGATTTTGTATTTTGTTCAGACTAATTATTGGGACATTGATGAATTTAGAAAATGTGACGATATTTTAGAATTATGAGAATTTTAGGTTTTGAGGAATTAAATAGGTTATTTTAGAAACTTAGGATTAAATATCGAAATATGAGATCTATTGAAAATTTACGAGAATTACATGATTATTTTATAGGTGACGATTAATTATTATTCGACATTTTGAATGATATTATGAAAAAGCTAAGTCCAGGTAAGCGGGGTTCTTATGTTAGAATTTGCATTAAATAAAATGAACTGAGATCCTTTTTGGAAAATATGCATGTTTTGCTATGAAAAGAAATCTAAAAACAACCTCAGATATTTGTTCTGCATTACTTATGAGATTATGTTTAAAAAGAAAGTATTTTCTGTCATGATTGGTGTAGACATGAGCTTATTTTTAATATTATGTTTCTGAAGTTTAAAAAAGAGAGCGAATATGAAATTTTGTGAATAAGTTATGTTTTTGCGATCTGATTCTGTTTAGTACTCTGTGTTGATAAGATGTGGCACTTGAAAAACCTTTGGCATGACTTTTTGATTATGATATGGTGATTCTGATTCTGTTTTGCTCTGATATGTGGCCCTGTCACGGGATATAATAGTGACTTATGGCCCTGTCACGGGATAAAATAGTGACCTCTGGCCCTGTCACGGGAGATAATAGTGACATATGGCCCTACCACGGGAGATAATAGTGGATTTATGTTTTGAGTGCAATCGCTTTGATATTCTTGGTGATTTATGTTCTGTTTGGCTTTCTGCAGGATGCATAACTCTACCACGGGGGTTAAACATGGTCTCTGTTCTGATATGATGTTCTGATATGTTCTGATAAGATGAAGATGTTCAGTCATGTTGTGCCAAATGAGTCTTTGAATATGAAAAGTTGGTTTCTGAATATGAAATATTTGAAAAGTCGGTCTAATTTTCTAATAATAAATATTTTTTGAGATTTGCATATTGAAACTGAAATATTTTGTTTCTGCATTCTGAACTCTGTGAAAATGCTCGTGTTTACACACTAGTATATGTCCTCTGCTTACTGAGTTGTTGATAACTCACCCCTTATCTCCATATATTTTTCAAATGATTTTGAATAGTCCAGCTAAGGATCAGGATTATGGAGTATTGGTGAGATGATTATTTAAGCATAGTGGATTACTCATAGAAGATTTCTGAGAAGTGGCGGATTTTATTAAGAGATTTAGTAGTATTCTGATGACATTATATTTTGGAGTCTATAAATATATTGATGAATTGTGAGTTTTAAGTTATAAGAAGTAACTCTTCGATCCCTGAGGGACCGGGCATTTCATTTATTGTTTCTATTGTTGAGATTTTAATTTTAGACCTATGCTCATATTTGTTATTGTATGGTTTGTAATATTGGTTTTATTATATATTAAAATTTGAAAAATATTAATATTTATTTTTTAAGATATTGTGGGTTTTTAATAAATATAAGTTTTACCTTTTAAATGAAATTATGTTAATCAAGTCAAATAAGTTATATGTTTTAGTTCAACTTATTTACATGAAACAAAAGAATTTGAATGAGTCGTGTTGTATTAACATATTTCTAATTAATTATTAAACAGGTCAAAATGGATGACATGATATAATCTGTTATCTAAATTAATTGGGTTAGAATTTAGAAGTTTGACATGTTTAATTTAACATGTTAGATTTGAATTGACCTATTTATTTTAAGAGTGCTGCTACACTCACTGCTCTCAGCTACCGCTGGGAGCTACGTTAGTTATAGGGCTTTTTTTTTTTTTTGTCTTTTCATATATCTATTTTTTAACACTTTTAAATATTTTTTAAAAAATAAAAAAATCAAAATATTATTAAAAAATAATTTCTTAATCACTAAGTAAAAAGAAATTAAAAAAGGAAAACGATAGAGTTGAGCGGTAAAATGGACAAAGAAGAGCAGTATTATCCTTAATTTAATATTTATAACTTAACACGACGTGAATATAGACACAATTTGCGATTTGCCACCCCTAGCGGAGTTGTGGTTCGAATTGGATGTCCGTCGGGAGACCAGGCGCCAAATTATTGAAGTAGGTAAATTGTGCCCATAAAATAACCGTACATGCATGTCCACCAAAAAAGTAAAACTATTCATATAAGGGCTATTTAGAGTGTGAGATGGAATCATAATTTTATAAATAATAATAAAATAATTTATAAATAATAGTAAAATAGTTTGAATTGGGCATTTTTAGATTTTTTAAAAATGTGAGAGAAAAAATTATATTTTAAAGTTAAAATATTATTAGAATACAATTTTATAATATAATTTTTGTTTGTAGATTTAAGAAAGTTGAATTATTTTTTATTTTTTATTTAAAAACTTAGAAAAGTTGCAATGATTAGTTTGAAAATGTTGTATTGATTAGTTTGAAAATATTTATATTTAAATTATGTTTAAAAATTAGATGATATGAAATAGGATAAAATTTTTAGACTGAGATATATTTCCAAAATAAAGGCTATTGTACAGTTTGATGAACCCTTTTCCTAACGGTAGTATTTGGTAGTCAATCTCTATGACTTGTTTAATATAAATAAATGGTATAAAATAGGGAAGATAAAAGAAAAAAGATTTATATAATTGGATGACATGGACCCAACATGGTAAATGTAGAGGGGTAGACCTTCAATGGGAACCCAACTGACCTCATTAAGATTTTATGATACCATTGATCTGACGGGTGACCAAACATGATGGAAGATTGATATTATTTTACCCCACTTTGGTTAGTTTTGACCCAACATAGTTCTATTTTTATAATATGTTTATTAACTCACCATTTATGTAATCGCTTTTAATTTAATTGCATTCATCCCTTTGATTTTAAAAAATGCGTTTATTTTTCTCTGCATTATGTTGAGCAGTTTCTCAGAAGAAGTTGGAACTTTTTTGGATCATCACAGTAAACTAAGCAGTGGACATAGGAAGATAAAAGTGAAAGGACTTGTTACGTCCACCGAGCGAAAGTGCATTTTGCACTCACTTTTTTTTAAAATATTTTTAAAAAAAATTACAAACTCATTAAAAATACTTATTTAAACATTAAATAAATAAATAATAAATAAGTAAAATAAATACAAGTCAGTAGAAATTATCTATTGGTAACTTTATCATATTTCAAGCGAGAGCTAGCAGTGGTGGATGTAGCAATATCGTCCTTCAAACATATAAATCATTACCCGATTCTATTTTTGTTATGGGAAAATTAATATCAGGCTAGAATATATTTTTTATATTTGGAAAATGTTAGTTTACTCCCTCATTTTGTCCCTAAAGTTTTTTATTAATGATTATAAGTGTATTTTTATATATTTTTTTAAATATTAACAAAATTTTATGAAATATTTAAAAGAAAAAAGAAAAATAATATAAATGAAATAGGGGAATTTATATTTTCAAGCCCTTCTTCCACTTGATAGCTTCCAGTACTTATTTACAGAGTAGTGCTAGGCTACCGCCCAACAAAAACCGTTGAGCCTAGTACAAATTTGTCATTTTATTTTTTCTATTTGTTTTTCATATTTTGTTAACATATTTATATATTTTTTAAAAATAAGAAAAATATATCAATATATTAAAAATTATTTTTTTAATTATTAAATAAATAAATAAATAAATAAATAAATAAGTATATAAGCGATAAAAATAAAATCCAGATAGCTTCCTAGCATTTCTCGTTGTTTATAATGGCACAATTATTGAAGTATGTAAAGTGTGCCAACAAAAGTAGTCGGCAAGGACAAATATAAATGTGCAGCTAAAAAGTGTGTTCCTTATTTCATTTTCTAGCATTTGTTTAAATTTGATAGCTAACCTACCCAACTTTAATGTTGTGGGGAATTTTGATATTCCAGATGGCGTGTGTTCGTTATTTCATTTTCTTGCATTTGTTTAAATTTGATAGCTAACCTACCCAACTTTAATGTTGTGGGGAATTTTGATATTCCAGATGGCGTGTGTTCGTTATTTCATTTTCTCGCATTTGTTTAAATTTGATAGCTAACCTACCCAACATTAATCTTGTAGGGAAGTTTGCTATTCCAGATGGATGATGAGAAAATTGACTAGGGCGTCCCTCACTTGTTGTCTAGCCTTTCATAATTTTCATTTCATTGTCACGTCCAATGTGCACAGATTAGTAATACTAAATATAGTCGTAAAATATATAAGTGTCATGTAACTCTTTTGAAAAAGAGTGAGATTAACTATTAAAAAATAAACTTTTTTTTTCAAGTAGATCCTGTATTCTCTCTTTTTTTCAAAAGAATTGAGCGCATGCGCACTCACGATTGCAAATATAATTTCTTTGCAACGATTCCTTAAAAAAAGTTTCTGTTCACAGTTTCAAATTTCATTGAAGTGATATTTCTGTTTAAATAATTAAATAAAATATTTTGATATCGGTACATTTTGATGTATTATTTGAGATTTAGCTATATGAGACATGCTATACATGATGAGCCACTATTCACCCCACACCACACACCTGATGTAGCTTTTTTTTTTCTTTAATGTTAGACCCATCACAGACCTCTCTCTCTCTCCTCAAGTGAGGGAGAAAACCCAGAACTAGTTCACTTATTAGAAATCCCGATTCACACGTAGGGTGTGGGGTGTGGAGTTTGGCATAGTGAATGATGAAAAGATTTATTCTTAGCTATATACACACCACACACCACACATATATATAAGAAAAAATGAATGTACATTAAAAAAATTTTAAAGTGTTATGATATTGATGTGGAAAGATAATATTAAAAAAACTATAAATTTGAGTTGAAACACAAAAAATAAAATAAAGAAAAAGAGTCGAAGAATATTAAAAATAATAATATTAAAAAAAAGAATATATCGACCTATTTAAAATTACGAAAGAATTCAAATTATATAAATACCATACTATCCAATTTTTTTATTTTATGGGAAATTTAATCTCTTAAGGCCAAAAAATATTTTTTATATTTGTATGCTTACAACAACATGCCGTGCTAGAACTGCTACTTTGAATGGAGCATATTATGACACCACTTGGTAGCTGCCAGTTGGTATCTGTTCATGACTTCAACTAGAGGAGAAAAGAAAATATCCTGACTTCATCGTCTGATCTTTTTGTGTCCATGCATTACCTCATTATTATTTTTTTGTTTGTAAGAGATTAGCAAGAATAATCTAATTTCTAGACCCAATATGTGAGGGTCCTGCCTAACGTGAATGGGGACAGACCATTTGTGATGTCGACTGGAAGGAAAACATGTGAACCGCTCTGGTGGACTATTGAGTGGGCCCAACTTCGTAAGATTCAAGGCTATTGGCCCAGTTTAGGAAAGACCCATAGTTAGGACCCAACCTAGTGGACTATTGAGGCCGAGGAAAGACCAAATAAATCTAGACATGAGGCCAAGCAAAGGACCACTTCTAGGCCCACAACAAAGACTTGTTCTTATGGCCCAATAAAAACCCAACACTTGAAATCCATGTCTTGTATTTTGTATCACTCTTCCAAATGGGATCCACATACACCATACCAGTGATTTTCATCTTACCCAAGCTCCAACCACACACCCATAGTGTTCTCTCTCAACCATGGTAAGGCTTTTAACTTGAGTTAAGGTTAGTATTGATCACACTCATGAATAATAACTCAAAGCATCATAACTTGCATAGTTTTCTTGAAACTCATTTCTTCATAATTTTAGATCTGAAATTTTTGTCTTTTACACTTTTTTTACATCACTCTTAGAAAACCCTTGAGTTTTATAATTAACTCAACCCATGTCACTTGAGGCAAAGGCATGTCAGAGCCACCACAACCCACCCATAGGCACCTAGGTGCAAAACCATGCAACCCTTCAACAAGCCACCAAAACCAATGCCCCTTCCACAAGTTTTTCAAGTAGAATTTCTACACCATTCAAACCTCATGATATCACCTAAGACCATACCTCGCTGAAAGAAATTTCATAAGCCAAGCCAAAATCACCACTATTCACCTAGGCAATGAGGTTTTATCCAAGACCGAGTACCCTTGTTTCTTCAAGGATTTTCTGCACTTAAATTACTCATTTCCATACACCACCACCTCTGCCCATTTCACCCTAAGGGAATGCTTCAAAGCACTCAATTTTATGCTTGACCAGTTCCCTTCCATGAGTATCAAAACTGAATGGCAAATGGGTAGGGGAAGTAGCCCATGTTGACCGAAACCCTTGCACATTAAAGCTTCCTTTTCATTTTATGCTCAAGCTTAACCAATTCGCACTCAACCTCACCTCTTTACCCACTTGGGGAAGTCACTCAATGGTGGTAATTATGCTCACAAATCAGACCAAGAGGATGGGATAAAAGAGGATCCAAAATCTGCATAGTTTGGTGAAGCCAAAACCGTTAGCTTTCAACTTAGATTTCTCACGTGATTTCTCTTCTAACTTCTGAAACCTTTCAAAATGCACCTATACCCTTCACCTAGCTCTTGTCCATGAGGTAATCAAGTGGTTCAGACCATTATTCAGTTGTGCAAGAAGTGACAAACCAGAGAATGCAATCAACTACTCCACCACCCACACAGACCAATCACACTCACTTCATTTTAGCACAAGTTCCCAAGAGGATCCTAGAGTTTGGCCAAGGGGTGCTTCAAGCCGATCGAAAAGAGACCAACCCACTTTTCAACAGAGGTCACGCATGAGTTTGATGGGGTTCTTTTCTAGAGGATGCAGTGATTGGAATGGGAAGGGACGCCTAGGATGATGCAAACCCTAATCCCTAGGAACCTTGGCCACTACACTCACTCACCCTCTTACGCCCCTTGTCACTCTGTAGGGTTTCAAGAAGGGCATGGGGTAAAGGAAAGGGTGCCTAGGAAATATGTATCACACGCTATCCCAAAAATCTATAAGAAGATGAAAGATCTTTGTGGAAAAAGGGATGGACGACAACACACACACATGGCATTGCCAAGTGGCAAGGATGCACTCGCCCACTCTCCCAAGAATGATTAGGGTTTTAGTAAAAAGACCCTTAAGCCCCCAAAGGTTCATTAAACCTGGACATAGAGGAGGGACTCGAAGAGGCATTAGGGTTTCAGTTTTGGAGCAACACGCCACTTGTCAAGAGACCTTTGAGTTCCCAAGGAAAACAAAGATATGAGAAGATGAAGAGGGATTTTTCCAAATGATGAGGGATATGCCATATGGAGCCCATGTAATGATTTTGTGCATTTTCAAGGTGAAGTGTGATTTCTGGATCGATGTCGAAGATTGGTGTAATTTCTAATATAGATCGTATGATCCTTTTAGAACTGGACATACCTATGCATGAAGCCATGGTTCAAAGACCTCAGATTATTTCCTAGAAAAGGCCAATGAATGGATGGGGTAAGCTGAATGTGGATGGTTCATATAGAGGTAATCCAGGAAGTTGTGGTGGGGGAGGTGTTTTGAGAAATGTTAGAGCGAAATTGTTGGCAGCTTTCTCTATAAAGTTTGGCTTTGGTACTAATAATGAAGCTGAACTTTGGGTGCTCATTTGTGGTTTGTTGGTTTGTAGGGAGTTGGGTATTTGGAAAGTTTGAATTGAATGTGATTCAGCTTTGGTGGTGCAGTGGCTAAGAAATAAGTTGTGCACGGTTTGGTATTTGTGAGAATTTTGGGAAGAGCTTCTTAAGGCTCTTTGTGGTTTTGATTGTACGATCTCTAATCAGTTTAGGGAAGGCAAGATAAAGTGGTGGATTTCCTTGCAAGGCAGAGGGAGGAGGGAATTAAGTGTACATATGTGAGTTCCGATGATTTACCCCACTGTGTTAGAGGTTTTGTAAGGTTAGATTATCTTGGTTTTCCTAGTATTAGGTCTTAATTTGGTTGCTTGGCGGGTTTTGTGTAATACCCTGCCTATTTAACCATTAGGATTAGTCCTTAAATGTTTTAGATTAAGCTTTTAATTTCAATTTTAAATTTTATTTATTTATTTATTCTTTTACTTACAACAATGTTGTTAGTGAGGTTAGCCTTAACCTTGACATTTAGTATCATTAAACAAAGGGTTAGAGAAGCAAGCCTATTAGTCAATTTAATGAGGCCTTTAGGACCTTAAAACATTCATGTGCCAAACCTTAGAAGCCTTGACCTAAGGCCTTAGGATTCAAGACTTAGTAGCTAGTTTTGGCCCAAGCATAAGGAAGGCTTAAGGCCTTTGGGCCAAACTTGGTGTAGAATTGACCCATGGCTCAATTATGCCAAGTCAAGCCCTTTCAAGCCCATCTTAGTGGATCTTGAGATCTCTTTTCAACCCTCAAAATCTGGAAATACGCCCCTCTCATTAAAGCTCATAAGCCATCAACCCTCACTTTTGGCCTTTTTAAGCCCACATGGCCCAAACTCATGTTTGGGTTTATTTCACTATTCAAGTTGAAAGCCCAATGCACCATACCATAGGTTTTCTTAAGTCCATATCACATCCTAAGTGCCCAAATTAAGTTCTGAAAGTTGTCTAAGACAATTAATCAACATACATGAGATTAGTGATCTTTAAGCCATACTTTGAAGCTTAATTTCGTTTTAATCTTTTCTTAACTTTTTAATAAAAACTTTCTTGATTTATTATTCCATTTCATCATTCTTAGACCTTACTAATATCCTAGATAAACCTCCCCACATGTCATTAAGGAAAATGACATATCAAACCCCAAATCTACATCAATCGGCTCATGTTTATGCCATTTTAGTACATGGATTGTTTTGCCCTTAGGTCCAATATTTTTGTGCCTTTTACTCATGGGTAATATGGTCCTTAGACACCTCATGAGACCCCTTCAAACCCATCCTAAGCCTTGAACGAAATTGATTTCACAAACCAAACCAAGTAACCAAACCGATTGCACCCTTAGGCTAGTTGAGTGGGAATCGTTTGGGTTGAGTTTTAACCAACCATTTGCCTTGGTTGAGCCACCACCCCATATCACCTCTAGCAACACTCAATCCCCAAGAGATCCCATGGATATCATGAAAAATTTGACTCAGGTTTCCCACCCAAAACCGAAGCATCAAAACTAGCCAAGTGAAACCACTTGAACCCGTCGACTATCATAGGTGGTTTGGTGGACTTTTTGTCAACTGAACTCTACCCCATGACCTGGCCACCTCTACAGGAGCAATGTAGCCAAAATAAAGAGGAAATCATGGTGGTTTCAGGCCACTATTCCCCCTGCACAAGGTGACACAAGCTGACGGAGGCAAGCTGGAAAATTCAGCCTCTTACATACCGCCCCCTTCCACCAATCACCATGGACCAAGGCCAACGTCTCCACCCCCTTGGCCACCTATAGTAGACCCTTTCACCCTCTCATTTCCTCCATACCTCAGCTCCAAGTTTTCTCTTGAGTCTTGAGAGCACTTCTCCCCCTTAGAGAGCAATAGAGTGAAACCGAGTAGGTTCTTGAGAGTTATTGAGTGCTCTTGAGCAAAGTTGTCTTTGAAGTTTTTAGGGCTATGAAATTTGTAAGTTTTCTTACTCTTGATCTTAGTTTACATGTCAAGCTTTGTTTTCAAATGTTGGAGTAAATTTTGATTGACTTTAGAGAAGAATATCATGCTTAGTTCAAAACCAGGTCATTAAGGATGGTATGAGTGTTTAAATGATTTTAAGTGAAAATTTAACTATGACATGTCTTAAGTATGATTTGATATGATTTATTACTGAATTAGAATGATTATGGAAGGTTTGATTTTCAATTAAAAGCATGCCATGATAGACTTTAACTCTATCTTGTTTTGATCATCAAAGCATGTATCGGTTTTTAATAAGTTGGAGATTAAGGATTCTTAACCATGATTAAGTGTTGGGATGAGCTTGTTTATACAAAAATTAGCCTTTATTATATCATTAAAGACTTTAATGATTGTTTGTGATTAAATGACATTTCATATGCATGCATTCATAGGGATCAATAGTTGAAAACACACTTAGACATCAACTAAAGTGCATGCCACGAATTGGGACTATTTGAGCTAGTTTCACAATGATTTTTAAAATTACAAGGGTATATATGGTTTTAGAATGTCAAAAATATGAGGTCTATGAAGTTTCGTTAAATTTGAAGTTCATTTGCAATTAGTGAAACATTTAGGGCCTTAATGGAAATTTTGGAAAGTTAAGGGGTACTTTTATAAATACCCAGTTTTAAGCCCCTGTTTATGAACCTCATCCATAGTAGTATAAATCTTAACTTAGTATGAATATGAATTTAGCCGCTAGGACCTTTTTCGAAAACTTAGGAAGTTTGTAAGTTGGCCTCTAACTTACACCTTGATAACTTATTTATAAATTATTGATAAATACTTCATTCATATTTCAGTTATCATTTTGAGCATAAAATATCATGATATATTGAGTGCATACTTACATGACATATGATATTTTTAACTATTTTTGCATATTGCATCTATAAATGTCATTTTTACATGAAATCTTGCTACATATGCACATGTCATGAAATACATTTTTCAAGTAAAGCATGAAAATAATTTTTTTCACAACCCTAAAAGCTAGGTTGGGGAATTATCATAGTGGAACTCCTCTATCCACTCTGGAGTGTTTACGAATGGAGTGGTAACCCATGAGTTGACGAAGAATAGTCAACAGGTTTCGAATGGGTTCTTTTTAAAAAACGTAAATAAAAATGTTATAACACCTAATGCTGGTGGGTGTACACGTTATAATGTTAAGATGTTATGTTATATTAGCAATGCATTGAGAACGAGTCTATAGATGTTATGTTATACTACGATCACTGACAAGTACTCACAGTGCATATGGAGAACTGTGGCTTTACCACATGTTATGATGTTAAGATTACTTATGAATTACTAATAATGATGAAAGGTTATGATGAAGTTATGTTTTCAACAATGGAAGTAAAAATGTTTACTGAATGAAAACATGTGTCTCAATTTTTCTGAAAATATTAAGAAATTTGGATGGGAGATATGCATACTAATTTTTCAGCATTTCATGCATTGCATATTTATCATTCTTCATGCTTAATTTATCTTTGTGCACGTTGGTTGTTTAACTTGCTAAGATTTAGAGTAAATCTCACCCCTTGTGGAACAACTATCATTCCACTCAGAATGGTAGAAGTTGTGTCAGAACTCGAGGAGGACGAGCATGATGGAGTGCTGGATCTAACTAATTGAGGAGAAGTCTGATCTTGAGAGAAAATTGGATTTAATCCTTATGTATATAGCCCAAGTCATTCATGTTCTAGAACGCATGAAGTGGATGATTTGACTTTGACCCCTAGTTGTACTAAAATTATGCTACATTCGGTGCTTTGAACTTAATGGTCACTAATGCATTGAGATGTTTTTAGTTATTCTAGCATAAGTTATAATTTCACCTTTATTTCCACTGCGATTATTGCATATTGCTAGTTGTATACTAGAATGCATTACATATTAATTGTCATATACGGAGGTATGTAACCTTGTGTTGCATGTTCTGACGCTCTAAGTCTTCATTTCATCCCTAGCGGAGGTTGGGGCGTCACATTTTGGTTTTGTGTTTGTCATAGTCTTGATTGTTTAAGGTTTTCCTCTATCAAAAGTAAGGGTATGTTTTAATAAAGTTTGAAGGTGTCATCCTCCTTTTTAAATATATATATATATAAGATTAGGAAAAGTAAAAAACTAATAAAGAATGATACATAGATGAGTATGTTAAATGTGTGTGTGTATATATGTATACACATATATTTCTCAAATTTAAACTTTTATTTATGAAAACATGCAAATGTCACAATATTATTAGAATATTTTATCCTAATAAAAAGAAAAATACTCATATTAAGAATCGTGCAAGACATGATAAAAGGGTAAAAAGATAACAAAAAATAGAATGAACGAGTTTTTTTCATTTATTTTGTTTTTAAATTTTTATTGAGAGATTGATATCATTTTGTCAATAAAGAGATATTGTGTTCATATTAATATATGAAAAATATTGAAAATATTACAAATTTAACAGTAGGTATATATAAAAATATTTTAAATGAATAAAGAAAGAAAAAATCAAGAATATTTAAATGATATATAGAAAGAATACATAAATTGATGTATAGTATATTAATGTAAAAGTCGTTACTTAAAATTGAAAAAGTGAATTTTAGTTAGTTATTTCATATGAAAATTTAAATAAGCCATTGGGAATGCTAAAGGGAGACAGTGTAGTGTGCAACATGCATGCCATTTGGCAAAAATGTCCGTTAAGGGAGATCAACTGAAGTTGCGATTTGCAAAAGTTTGAAATTGAGTAATAGAGGTGGCAATTTAGAAACCGGCGGAAACTAAGTTACTAAATTTGGAATTAAACCCTATATACAATGATATTATATATCTAAACAATCAAATCCCAGCCTCAATAGCATTTTAAAGTCTGCATCAATAATCTTAAAATTAGTTAGAAATATAACTACAAGGACGAGAAGGAAGGACAAGCAAATAATACAAGTGGGAATGGCAATGTCTGAACGTGCTAATACAGCATACGCACTTGTGACAAATGCCAAAACCATTGGTAACATGGAGGAAAGAAGGAACCAAAAGGCCATTTGAAGAGAACTTTTACGAAGTTTATAGGAGGATTTAGAAGTGATAAGCGGAATAAATTAATAGGTGGAGAAAGACGGCAGAAATAGATAGCATCAACGATAGGGCATTTGTAATGATGAATGCTTTGAAAGAAGCACTTTTCCTCAAAACTGCAGAGCCTGGATGTGCATGATCATCTCCACCAACGAAGCCCCCGGGCATGGTAATGCCAGCTGCAAAGGTCACGGTTGTGATGAGTGTAGCAACTACCAAATGGGCTTGAGCCGCTTTATCCTCATTCTCCATCTTCTCCTTCTCCCCCTTCTTCTTCTGCTTCACCTCCTCCGCCCATACCTCTAGCTTCTTCTTCTTCTTCTTCTCAAGTTCATCATACCCGACTTCTAATACTCGTTCATTGTAATAGAACCCATTATTTTCTCTGTCTTTAAAAACGCTCAGCTTCTTCTATAAAATATTTATTGGGTTAAATCGTGAATATTCTGTATTTTTCTATAGATTGAAAGAAAGCAAGAAAAGAAAACAAATCCAAAGAATATATCACTACAAGAAATCAGGTCTTTTCCAGCGCTAAAAATCGTCACAAATACATATAATAATCGCTGCATTTGATCATTCTCGGCGATTTATAAATAGCTGCAGGTTCGCCGAAATCCTAAAGCCATTTTTGATCAATTTTGGTGATTTAAAAAAATCGTCAGAAAAGCTACTATTTTCGGCGATTTTAGTCTGTCGCAAATGTTAAAAAATTGTTAACCACTAAAATCGCTGAAAAAAGTTATTTGCGGCGATATAACTGTCACAATAAGTTAATAAATCGCCGCAAATAATCATTATTTTTCCCAGAGATTTTAAATTATCGTCGTCACTAAGTATTTCCAGTGGGTAGGTTTCGCTGCAATACTTATTTCGGCGATTTAATGTCGCCGGGAATAAATTTATGCTATGAAAAAAATATTTCGAGCGAATTTTACTCGTCGGAAAAAGTGTTTCAAAAAATTAAAAAAAAAAATGACAAAACATGCCCATATGCTATAGTTTATGCAGTTCATTCAGAAGTTGCAGATATTTGAGCCCTCGATGAAGGATGTTTGCTGAGTGAAGATATTTGAGCCCTGTGTAATGCGAGTGATCAATTAGTAGTAAGAACATTGATAATCAGAAATTAACTAAAGCTTTATATGGTTAGGGACATATTAGATATTAACAATGCAAGACCAAGACCAACATTCCTCAGAGCATATTGGCTAAGATGCATAGAGGAGAATGCAGGAGGAATACTAGAACCACTCAAGTATTGCTTGTTTGCATCATATTGGACATTAGCATTACTACTAACGGAAGCCACTCTAGGAGCAGAGGAGCACTTGTTAATTAGTCTCCAAAAAAACAATAACAAGTGAATCACAAAACCACCTGGTCTTTACAATGAAAATAGGAGCATGTAAAGTAAAAATAGCACACCTTTATAAACAAGAGTTGAATTGTAGAACTGTGTATTGGTCTACTTTTCCAAGAAAAAAAAAAGTTTTTTGATCTACACTTGCACTCCTATAGCATTGTAATATTATTGTTTTTCCCCTCTATAGTAGCTCCTATAAAGTATAACAGGAATCCAATGATATAAGAACTGAGCTAGGACAATCATCAAAATCATGAGCTATCATGAACTTTGATTGTAAAACAGTACTTGCTGCTTTAACGCCAATATGAATCTACATGCCAATTCCAATTTCATTGTTCCTAGCACTTAGATACCCAAATTTAATTACAATCGAATATAATCTTTCTTTTCCATATTTGATTGCTTGCCACTAAAATGCTAAAACCCTCGATGTTCACCAACTGAAGATTACTAGCTAGCCGTATATATATATATATATATATATATATATATATATATATATATCAACATATCATGCGTAGTACAAGCAATGGAAACAACAAAAGAGGAACGAGTGATGACCATTACCTTGTATGCTGGTTTATGAGGTCATCCACTAACAAGTTATCGATTTGAGCAGGTACTGACACTGTAACCAAAACTGCCAAAAAAATGAGCATAATATAGATATACCTCGGGCATCAGGCACAAACAGAGGATCAGAAAAAGTATTGAATTCTTATAATTGTGAAATGTCTAATTTCAATAATCCTAAACAAGTATAACGTACTCAAACTTACTGAAAGAAAAAGGCTATGGGAAGCACAATTTCTTATTAAAAAAAAGGCCCTGTTTGGAAGCTAAGAAAGTGAATGAAAAGAGAAGAAATCAAATATCCATATATTATACTAGGAGAGCAAAGAAAAAGAAAAAGAAACGCAACTCAATTCAACTCAGAGCAACCTAAGAAAATCATAAAACACAAAGGACAAGCTTAAGAGACCTTTTCGATCAGAGCAACCTAAGAACTAATAATAATTTCTTCTTGGATACACAGGCCATAGCTAAAACAATAAATCAAGAAATAAACAAAGAAGAACCCATGCTAGAAACCGTACATAAAGTGAAACAAATGCGCCGCAAGAGTATCATTAGGCATGTACTCAGCAACCAACAACTTCTCATCTCCATCACAGCAATACCCAATCAAATCCGAGAGAGAGAGAGAGAGAGAGAGAGAGAGAGAGAGAGAGAGAGAGAGAGAGAAAGGTGAGGCCAGAAAGAGATTGGCGTGGGGGCTGGGGGAGAAGGAGGGGGTGGCCGTCGAAGTGAGGTCGCGGTGGCCTGCTGGGGCCGTTGGCGACGGGCTGTGCTCGGCGGAGGGTTGAGGGAGAAGAGGGACTGCGGAGAGAAAGGGAGAAGGGGGAGAGATGGCTGGAGGGAACGAAATGAGAAAACCTAACGCGGGGGATTTAATTTAAACAGCTTTTCCGGCGCTTTTGACTCGCCGCTAATAAGTTAAAATGGGAGCATGTGTTTTTACAGCGACAATTTTCGCCGCAAATAGTAAATACTACGGCAATTTTCTTTAATTGACGGAAAATTAATGCCGCTACAGTTAATAATTTTATTGCGACGACAAAAATCACTGCAAAAGGTCTAAATGTCGTCGTAAAAGGGAATTATACATTTTTCCTCAATGATTTCCCAACTTCGCAACGAAAATTAAGCGGCGACTTGAAAATCGCCGGAAATAACCTCTATTTGCAGCGAATTTTTTTGTGACAATTTTAAAATCGCTGGAAAAGGCCTGATTTCTTGTAGTGTATGCTTGAGAAAGCAAGGCAGCTCGGTATAAAAGAGTGACTAAAATCAGAATATATAAAGACAGTTAACTTCATATTTAAATGCATCTTATAAAAAAACATTTAGCAATTATAAAATGAATAGAAAAATCTAATCGTTCCCAAGATGCACCATTATAAAGAAGATATAGGAACATGTTCTTGAAAGTTGTGAGCTAGGTTTATAATTATTATTTGTATCATAACGATATAGTACCTAGTTCGCATAATATTGATAAAATTAGACGGTAAAGTTTACATCAAAGCTGGAATGGTTGTGTAACGCCCCAATGAAAGACCCAAACCACATGACTTATACTCCAAAAGGACTAGTCAATGATACAATTGGAGTCTCATTAAAACCTTATAAAGAGTAAGAACTTTTCCTTCCCAAGCAATGTGGGATCCCATACACCACCTACCCTTATCCATATCATATATCATATGGGGTATCACAATCTACCCCATTTAAATTCTCAACGTCCTCGTTGGGCCTGTCCATTGTAGGTGACACAGCTCAAGTCCCACATTTCTGGTTGGGATAGACTCTGATACGATTTGTATTACTAGCAATGACTTCAATACTGACTCTTTCTAAGTCCATTAACAACCTATACTGAGTGGTAACGGCTGCAACTGTCAGTCCCATTGACTTCCTACTTAGGGCATCGGCTACAACATTAGCTTTGCCTGGGTGATAATTAATAGTGCAATCATAATCCTTGATCAAATTTACGCATCTTCTTTTCCTCATCTGGAATCAAATAAGTGGCAAAACGGGATACCTCAGTAAACTTAGCTGCATACTGATGTACCGTCATTATTCCCTGCACCAAGGTGGCAAATTCGATAGCCTTGTCCTCACGGAACGAGCTAGGGAAGAAGCGCTCAAGAAAGATCTGTTTGAAGTGCGGCCAATTGACTATCTCTGTCCCCTCAGCTTCGCTGATAGTCCTTTCAGAGATCCACCACCTCTTCGCTTCCCCGGTAAGCTTGAATGTGGCGTATGCCACCTTTTGCTCATCCGTACAGGTTAGGACTTGCAAAATCTCCTCAATGTCCTGAATCCAATCCTCTGCTAAAGTTGGATCGCCTCTCCCATCAAATAAAGAGGGGTGCATTCAATTGAATTGCTCTACGGTACAACCCCCTCCATTATAGTTATGCTGGCAACTCGATGGGTTTTGCACAAGGTCATCAATTAATTGATGTGCAGCTGCTCGTAGTACTTCGGAAGCACTCGGGTTTGCTTCTCTCTCATTCTCGTTTGCATTCAGATTCGACATGTTTCGTTCCCGACAACGGGGTGGCATCCTGACAAAATAACTTAGGTCTTTAATAATCGATTAAAAAATAGAGTTTATATGAACATAAATAATTAGTGGGATTCGTAAAACAAAACATATATATTATACTTCAAAAATATAAGAATATCTATAAAAGAGAGAAAAGAAATACGCACAACGATAATAAAAAAATAGTCAATCTCCCAAAATCTAATACCTTACCCCATCTGACTATTTAATAAGACTCCGTAATCAGACTAAACCTTAATCAACATGAACTTAGTTCATAGACTTGTGAAATACCACACCTCAAAGTTATTCCTAAAGTCTGCGAATTTTAAGACTTCCCACATCAACGATATTCAATCCTATAGTTCGCTTCACTATCATAATAAATCTGAAAATGATTTGTTAAACACCATCTATACTCTGAAATCTTACATACTATAGCCTACAGAACCTCAAACCTGGCTCTGATACCAATTGTGATACCCCATATGATATATGATATGGATAAGGGTAGGTGATGTATGAGATCCTACATTGCTTGAGAAGGAGAAGTTCTTGCTCTTTATAAGGTTCTAATGGGGCTCCAATTGTATCATTGACTAGTCCTTTTGGAATATAGGTCATGTGGTTTGGGTCTTTCATTGGGGCGTTCTAGGTTGTGGTTTCTTTGTCACATAATCTTCAAATTGAAATCATAACCTAAAAGGATTCGGCTTGGATGGAACTGGACCGGGTCCAATTTCTATTGGAATTGGACCCACGCCCTATAACCCGAAACAAGTACCACACAATACGAAAGCAAAATTGAAGACTACAAACCCTTAATGTCTACCTTGGTTGCAATTAACATGACATTTTATTTCAAACTCTTCTTCTACGAGGGAGCTTCACACTGATCATTTAGAGACTTTGGGCCAAATGAAAGGAAAAAATGGTAATATTGTGCTCCAAGTGAAAAATATATATATATATATAAATATATATATATATAAATATATAACAAATCATTTAAGAGAGATGGAAGCTAAAAGCTTGCTTTGAAGAATTCAATACCTATTGAGATTCTTGAAGTATGGCTTAAAAAATTTGATAAAAGAGAGAAAAAAATATTTTCTATATGGGAGAAATTGAAAAAGAAATGGTAGATGGATCATGAATATATAGTTTTTTTCCAAGAAAATTTCATTAATATTTATTACAAATGACTATTTATTTTCTTTCTACAAAGCATTGAAGGAAAAGAAAAAGACTAAAGTTCATTTTTTTATCAAAATAATATTTTACAGAAATAAAATTACAGAACGGCATTCTGTTAAGTTTATATATTCTTCAAAGGTTGTAAGAGTGAATTAATCTAAGCCATGGGTTGGAAAGCGAAGCTAAGATAGCCGAGTTTCAGTGGCAAATTAACACAAAATGAATATACTATCTCAAGAGTCAAGACACTCGACATCAGACCAAAACAATCTATTAAAAAAAGTATTTTCAAATATTTTTTTTTCATTAGATTTGTTATTATTCCCTTCCGTTTAGAAATGATTTGATTATATTAAAATTTATTATATTTAAATAATATTGATGTGATACATAAAATCAATTTAATTTTAAATCAGTATAAAAATTTAAAATTTAAACCACATCAAACTGATTTATATATTATCTGATGTGATACACAAATCAGTTTAATTTTAAATAAAATTTTTCATTTAAAATATATTATTCTAATTATGACTTATTTATTTTCTATATATATAGGAAATTCGAATTTTTTTATTTTAATTATAAATTAGAATATTATTCTAATTATGATCTATTTATTTTTCTATATATTGGAAATTCGAAATATTTTATTTTAATTGAAAAAGAGAGAAAAAAGTATCTATTTTCTATATTGGAGAAATTGAAAAAGAAAAGATCATAATTAAAAAAAGTATCTATTTTTTATTGCAGTTGGGATGGGGTTGTTTTTTAAGAAAGATAGAAGATTACGTTACTTCATCATCACCAGTTTGAAAGCTTTTACTTCTTAAGATTTGATAAGCATTCTGGTTCTTTTTGTTGAAGACCATTTTGTCAACTCTTGGAGAATTCAGGACACGCTCGTGGTACCAAACAGAAGAATCGGAATAGTAGTGGGGAGGTGTATTCCCGTCGTTGTCCTTCTGATTCAAAAGATTCTTAAGAGACGAATTATCTTGGATCATTAGCGCTGCACTTTGCAGCTAGTAATTGGTCGTCACGGCGAGATCGAGTGCATTGCGGCCTTCATTGTCAACCACTTCGCAACAATCCAGACACATTGATATAATCTCTTCCGTTACTTGTTTTTCGTTGCGATGAGCTGCAATGTGAAGAGCTGTCCTACTCTCTGCGTCTTTCATATATGTTACCTCTCTATCAATTTCCAGCAATAGTTTTGTTACGTTGTAGCTGCCCGTGCATGCAGCCATGTGAAGCGGAGTCCAACCATTTTGGTATGCTTGTTTACATAGGTCGCGTCCGTATCTTCCCAAAATGTCTTGGATCATTCCAAAATGTGCTATACTAATGTAATAATTTTCTAAAGGACAAAAAGGAAGACATTAGGAGACAGAAAAAGGACTGTTCAGGTGATGAAATTAATCTAAAGCAGGCCCTCTGCATATCTAACATCTTTATATTTCATGAATTCGATGTCCTATCATATTTGATATCACCTCATAAATATTTTCTTAACCAAATCATATTCTACACTGCAGAAAATATAAAATAGGCAATACCTTCCCAAGATGCTGCAGCATGCAAAGCCGTTCTATAGAAGGGGCCATCATAAGCTGGGGACTTGAATTTGTTTAAAATTTCTGACACCAAATCTAAAATGTGTCTCTCAGCAGCCAAGTAAAGTGGGGTCTCACCAGCAACATTAGCACCAAACGAAAACTCTAGATCTACCTCCATTAGTAACTGTTTTACCACTTCAATGTGATTGTATGTGACGTACAGCCTCATGTAATGCCGTCTCTCTTTGTTTAGCTTCCCAATCATCTCCGTAGTAGCTTCCACGACTCCACTTTGCAGATCTTGATGTTGGGATTTTTTATGTTCAATCAGGACTTTGAGTATGGAAGCATGCCCATACCTTGCCGCCACATGTAACAGAGTATTGTCTTCTGCGTTGGCTTTCAATAAAAGTGACGGACACTTCATGTTCAGTACATCTTTCACAAATTTTGCCGCTGAGGCATGGTCTGTTCCCCCAACGGCGGGAAACTTTTCTTCAACGAGGATATTTGAAATGCAAATATGTAGGATTGTATTTTTATTAACTATCAAAAATTCATCATGTGGATCATGGGAGATATTATACTGTTGTAAGGCCTTCAAGTTTCCTTCTGTCGCCGCTTTATAGATAATAGGATTCACTGCAGTGAGGCGCGTTTGTATGCTGCAAGAGAGTACTCTAGAAAATCCTATGTTAGAGACAGGCATTCACTACAAGAAAACTGGGCTATTGCGGCGCCCAAAATCGCCACAATTGAGCCTCATAATCGCTGCTGTTGATCAGATGTGGCGATTAACAGATCGCCGCACGATCGCCACAATCCTAAAGCCATTTTCGCTCTATAGCGGCGAATTACAAAAATCGCCACAACTGCACCTTTTTGCAGCGATTAATTATCGCCACAGATCATATGAAAAAGCGCCGGGATAAAGGTTCCCGGGTCCAATATAATCGCCACACTAGACTTATAGTGACGATATATACCGTCGCTATTACCCAATTAGTCGCCGCAAAATAATTTTTATTCGTAGCGATATCATTCTGTCGCCACAATTAGATTTTTTCCGGCGAATTTATTTGGCCGGAAATGTTTACCTATTCGCTGCAAAACTCGACTATCATTTGCTGCGAACCTTGTTTTCGTCGATAGAAGTATACTTTCAACGGAGATAAATTCGCCGTAATAGATAAATTATCGCCGCAAAAGGATCATTGTAACGATTTGAAAATGTCGCCGCTATAGATATCCTACGGTATTTCCATCTATTACGGCGCATTGAATGTGGCCGCAATAAGAAGATCTTGCGGTGATCTGCTAAATTCGCCACTGATTTGGACATTCAGACGAGTTTTTTCGGAGCTGAAAATTCGCTGCAAATGCTCCCTTTTAATTTTTTTTCCCTGCTCTTCGCCCAGATTCGTTAATTTGTTGCATTTTATTTTCCTAGTGCCAGTTTATGTATATAACACTATTTTTCTTATTATTTCAGGTAAGTGAAACAATATTAATTAAAATTGATAATATTACTTAAAACATCAATTTTAAAATTGATGTTTTAAGTAATATTATCAATTTTAATTAAATTTAATTAATATTGTTTGACCAACCTGAAATAATAAGAAAAATAGTATTGTAACCACATAAACTGCACTTAATGTTGACTTCTAAAATAATATTGTCATATTAAACCCATGATAATTTGATATTAAATAGTTAGAAACAGGAAACATAAATCAAAATATTGAAGTTTCATTATATATGCCTTGAGAAGATGTAGGAACCTAATTTCCAAATCTTGAGTGCACTATTTCCATCTAAGATAATAAATTAGTGAGTATCAATTCATCCATTCAGGTTGGGAATGCACATTAATGTAATTATGGGCAATACACTAGGGTGGACCATTCGGAACCCAAAACTTACGCCTTAGCTACTAAATATTGAGAATACATTGTTCAAATATAGGAACTGTGCTGCTTCTTTATCTTTATAAATTATATCTAGTTGCTGTAAAGTAGCAAAATGGGACTTGGGCATGAGGGGTGGGCAGAATCATGGCTTACAAGATTGCATCAATGCGCCGCCACAAGCTGAAATATTTCCATCTCAACAAAAAAGAAAATCTGACAAGTGCAAATAAAATGTATCAATTCACACCATTATAACAGTTATATATAAAGGATTAGTTATAAATAACAAAACATTTTCTATTTGTTTAAACCAACATAATGCAATCTATGAAAGCATGTCACTAAGCAAATGAACAACAGATCAGTTTAACACTTCCAATATCCAACACCCATAGAATGGAGTTCGGTCTTATATAAAAAAGTACAACCATTCCTACCAAGGATCCCATGCCAAACCATCCACGAGTCCCATTACCCCTCACTTCTTTTGCCACTTTTATCAAAGCCTATATTGGTTGATGAGGCAAAAAAAGGCAACAATGCTTCAGATTTATACACAAACTGATATGAAGAATTTACCTGCTTTCATGGACATAATGATTCGTGAATTTCCAGCATACAACTTAGTGAATGGTTGCAAGAATAAAAAACAATCATGACTCCCCTCAAATACTACCAACGAGTTCAACTCAATCATGATACATGACCACAACAGTATCAGAAATTCCAGCTTTACTCCCACCATGGCATACGATTGGGTGAAGAGAAACCACCTAAACTTATGAACCTGATGGGTCCTAAAGGTAAAGGCAAATGATGGTTATGGAGGCCTTAACATATTTATGTAATATGTAGTATGCATCCAATGCAGCAGGCATAAGCTAAAGCTAGTTTCACTACATAGGCATTTTTTTTTTTGTCTGAAGCATATGTATGTTTCAGCACACCTACACACGCGTGGATTAATTATGCATATGAAACTTGGAGCTGGCAATTAATGATGAGGAAACTCAGAACATAAATATAAATCAGACTTCCATTGAACAATCGAATATATAGATAGTGTACTTCATATTATTAGGCATAAACTTACATACCATAACTTGTATTGCAGCAAAAATGGCGATGGTCTTGTATCTCCCTAGGAAAGCCTCTCACAAACTTCAATAACTGCAAGTATAAACCCAAAAAACTCAAATTAACATACATGCAAACTTGACAAAGATCAGGACCGCATGCAACTGATCATGCTGGCCTGGTTAAATATTATCTTTTTCATCTGAGTATGAGTTGCCCCTTTTCTGATTAGAGTTCTCTTAATTCTTTTAGTACTTTCTTTATATTTAATTAACAATAGATATGCGGATGATGCAGATAGAAAATCAGTTTGAATATATATATATATAGCCATCACAACTTGTTTCCTATTTTCCATTTAACTTCTTCTTTTGTATTCCTAGATGTTTCATTTATCTATAATCATTTCACATTTTTTTATAGAAGGATGCCATAGATACCATTGTCTCTCTTTTATTTTATCCTATTTTGGTGCCCCCATGTGAAATTATTTTTTCATTCATTTATTTTGGCATTGAAATTGTAAGCTGGCTTAATGTAGTTTAAAGGGGAGGTGATGATGTATCTCAGTTTTTTTGGTTGTGTGCATTGTGTTGTACATGGTTTTGTTTCTCTGCCATTGGGCAAATTTTTTTTTTTTTAAATTTTTTATAGGGTGTTTAGGAGACTACTTTGGTGGCTGAGATATCTCTCTCCACCCAGATTTTCCTTGCATGACAGGAACAAAATTAAATTTCCAGAAATGCAAAGAATATGTGATTTATTTGGTAAGAAACCGAACAAGCATCAATATAATGGCATATTAACCTTCCGGAAATTCAACATTACATGTAGCTGCATCTATCATCAAAATGCAGCATATAATACTGAGTTCTAAAATCTCTTAAAATGTTACACAGATCATTTTAAGAGGAAACACCTTTTCTATATATATATATATATATATATGAAGTTTAAATTATGATACCAAGAAAAAACTGATGGCAAACTATCCAGAATTTGCACATCTTCTACTATGTGCGTGCTGGTCTACATGCAACATACAGGGTAAAAGTTTCACATACCTCTTGCTTAGGCAGCATCTAATTAAAATAACATATATGATTGATATACACATGCAGTTAGAATAAAACATGTATATAGAGCTAGCCATTAGAGCTCTATATACGACAAGGATCTTGATTTTGGCCCTTGAGGAGAACGAGAAAGCAGCTTTGAGTAGAAAGCTGGCAAAAGTTAATGGCAGAAAACCCACCTCGCTTTTGTTTGGTCTAATACCAAGGCAAGCATATATGCCAAGTGCATGCAAAAATAATAACGCAAACACTGGGACATAATAAGTGGGTGACCAACTTCCCTTTAAAATACACCTTCTCTTAGACCCTTTTTCATCCTTTTTGCATTATTACTTCAGTTATACATCTCTGAGCATTGTGACTGTATGACAAAGTTTGCCTATGTCGAATAAATCTTAACCTTGTCATGAATTTTCCTTAAGAGTTGTGAGAGAATTGGAAAGTTGATCATTCGTAGCATCTCTTGCATGGTAAGTTGTGGTGCTTCTTATCTCTGCCGTCCATGTGCATAAATCCTTTTTGTTGGGAGTGGGGAGGACTACCTTGGGAGAGCATGGGTCTTGTATGCATGGTGTTTAGTTCTAGCACTGTGTTAACCAAAAGGTTACCTTAAAAGCTTAAGCATAGAGAAAATTTAATGTTAGTTATTCAAATGTTCCGAAAATAACATCCACAATTGACTCTTAGTGCTTTTCTTTCTCCTTGCAAACATACTGAACTATGGGAAAAAGCAGATGTCATTTTGTTTATCTTGATATTTTGTGGTGGATAACGTGGTCAATTACATGGTGACAGAAAAAATGATGACATGACTGTTCTTTTCTTTTCTTTTTTCTTTTTTGTTGTTCTCTCAAGAGAGAGTGTTTAGCAAAATTTTCCTGCAAAAGGTGTCTATCTTTGCATTGATAGAAGCCTTGGAACGCGTTCTTACCACAAATAAATAGGCAAAAGGAAAAGCAATACCGATTAATTGGATATGGTGGTAAATGGTTTGGAGATATGATTGATCACTTGCTATGACATTGTTTGGTGGCTTAGTGCATTTCGACATTGGTCTTCTCCTTCTTTGTGGGGTGTAATGGGCCATGCCAAAGTTATTGAAATTTTTGCAGCTTAAAGAGGCATTGTTGGAAGTGGGAGATTTGTTATAGTTTTTTTTATAGGTATGCTGGGCAGGTATTGACAATGATCCTTCCGAAGGATTAATTTTTTTATATAGTTTTTTTTTTTATTTGTTATAGTTAGAGAGTAGCAACCCCTTGTCTAATTTGGTTTAATATTGAAGCTAGAAATAATAGGACATTTGAAGGCATGGGGTCACTCAGTTAAAGAACACTTAATTGAATATAGGTGTTGAAGGTTACATGTTCAAAAATATATGGTTCTTATTTATTTGATAGTCCTAGCCATTTTTCTACCATAAATTTAAGGTGAAAAACAAAAGAATCACCTAAGAATTTTGTGGGAACTATCAACAAACTGGGTTAGGAAGACTTTGATAGAACAATGATAACCTTGACTCTTCCTAGGTATTTTGTATTCTGCTTGTATAGATACTCTCTACATGTACATTAATCATGAAATGAAGGGACCGACTATGATGGATGTACCTGACTTGTGCACAGCAGTAAAAATCTTTTCCTCAAACCTGATGGCTATTTTCCTTTGGGACATGCATGACCTTCTTGACCAGAAATGGGTAGATGCCTCTTCAATGTATCCATTCTACCAACATAAGACTTCCTTATGTGGAGCATGGTATCTGCAAAAGAGTACACATAAGGTTGTAAACACACCTGAACATGCATCCATATAATCAATGGAAAACATTGAAAAAAAAAATGCTACATCTCTTTCACTATTCACTAAACCTGCAAAGAATATTCTTTCACCGTGCTGCAATTCTTCCATGGCCACAACATCCCGATCCTTACCCAACACCCTCTAGCTAATTGGAACAACCCATTGAACATCTAACCAAACATCCACACAGCAAATTGACCAAAAAATTCCCTCAACTACCCAATGAGGGAATTAATGCAAAAGTAGACAACCTTGAGCTTCACTATATACAACAAAATATCTTGACTGAGCTAAATATATATATATATATATGGTTTTATATATATATATTGGCCACCCACTATCCCCCACCACCAAAAAGTTTCCAAAATACACAAAAAGCCCTTCCCATGCGTTTTGAAGGTAGCTCACTAAGTCTCTCCACGAGAGTGGAGAGACTCAGTGTTATACGGGAAATTTCGCATGAATTCCCTCAACATCTTATCCGTTTCATATTGCCTCTCATGAAGTGCGCGCACTTCATCCCTCATTTCGTCAAGTTGCGTCTTGTAGTTCAACGCATCTTTCTTGTAGTTCTCGGCATCTTTCTTGTAGGTGTCGGCATCTTTCTTGTGTTGTTCAATTAAGGCTTGGTACTGTTTTTCTCGTTCACGGTCACGTTGTCTTGTCGACTCCGGGATGACCATCTCCCCTAACCCCCGGGCATATCCTGGTCTATGCCCAAGTACCTCCCTAAACACACTCGCTGCTTCGTCCTCGGTACGTCGTTCAGGCTCTAGATCATCCAGCTTGTCAACCATCTTTTTCTGCCACAATATAACAATTTCCAGGAACATTGTTAAGCCCTTTAATGCCTCATTAATTTTTCACTTTCAAATATAACCTAATTGAACCTTTACGCTTTTGTGTAGGAAATATTCTAACATAAAAGATCGTACTCACATAGTTTTCTTCGGTGGCTGAGGTGACAAATTTACCGTTCTTCTTTGACCAATGAGTCTCCTTATAAAACTCCACCAAAGTCGCATTCGTCGCCCGCTACAAGTGTGGAATTTGTATAGTTAGCTATGATCAATTGGAAACATGAGTAAAAGGAAATCAGCTCGTAGTGACCATATAGATTACGACAACCATCATTAAATGACAGATTATACCTTCTCCTCCAGTATCCTAACAAAGGATTTGCGGCCTGCTGTGTGGTTATTAGTTTGCTTCTTTCTATTTTCCTGATTTTGTCTTGAGATTTTCTATCATTAAAACCCAATGTTAGCCAATACAAAATGCATGATAAGATAGCAAAATCTTGACTTATTGTTGATATATATTTTGCATATACAATATATACCTTGAAGTCTTCGCTTCCCCACCTCGCACACAGCTTATCCCAAATGATCGGGTCGACCATGCCACCCCCAGAAGCCAATGCTTCTTCGTGAGTTTTGTATGATAAATATTTGCGGTGTAGTTTGTGATGGAATGCATTGAACCGCTTACGTAGATGTTTTGTGACTGTCAATCTATGATTTGCCAACTCCCAATCCAACACGAAGTCACCCTACAAGAATGAACACAATGTTTTGAAGCCCGCATTTTATTCTACCCCCGCTTCCGTAGTTGAGAATTGAAAAAACAACTGTCTTACCCAAACACGTTCAATCAACTCGTCCTTTTGAGCCTGTGGCACGTCGGTCCATCTACCATAACTCATGTCACAATGTTGTTTAACTATTTGCGTTCTCACAACACGGTCCTGACTCGCCGTCATTAATCTTCAGAGGCACTTTTCCATACTTTCTCAACTTCTCGAACTCAGTGCACTTAGCAGGCCCACGCCTACGTTTGGTCTGTTCCTGGGTAGCAGTACGTTTTCTCTTTCGACGTGATTTACCAAATTGCACGTCCCCAAGCATCTGTAGTTGAGCTAAAACATCAGCTCCATCTAAAACACTTGGTGGCATGCGATGATGATCTTTACCATTGAACAAATGTTTTCTCCTTCTCCACATGTGATCTGGCGGCAAAAAGCGACGATGTCCCATATAACAATGTTTCCTACCATACTTCAACCAATTTGAGTCTGTGCCCTCATTACAGGATGGACATGCCAATTTTCCTTTTGTCGACTAGCCAGAAAGATTCCCGTACGTAGGGAAGTCATTAATTGTCCACATTAAAGCAGCATGCAATACAAAGGTTTCCTTTGTGGAGGCATCAAACGTAGGTACCCCATGTTCCCAAAATTCAATCAATTCATCTAGCAACGGTTGCAAGTAAACATCGATGTCATTACCTGGAGATTTTGACCCAGGAATAATGAGGGATGTCATGAAGAACTGATCTTTCATGCACAACCAGGGCGGCAAGTTATACGGGACTAGGATTACTGGCCAAATGCTATACGGTTTAGCCATATTGTTGAAGGGATTGAAACCATCACTTGCCATCCCAAGCCTTACATTGCGAGCATCCTGAGCGAACCAACTATGTTCTTCATCAAATCTCTTCCAGGACTCTGAGTCTGCAGGATGTCTCATCATATCCTGATCAGGCAGCCGTTGTTCTTTATGCCATCTCATATCACCTGCTATCTTTGCAGACATGAAGAGACGTTGCAATCTTGGCTTCAAAGGAAAATGCCGCAACACTTTTTGAGGGATAAGACGTGCCTTATGAGTATTAGGCACCCACCTTGAAGCCTTACAGGTAGGACATTCATTAAGATCAGCATTTTCCTTCCAAAACAGGATGCAGTCATTGGGACATGCATGAATTTTGTGATAGTTGAAACCCAGACTCCGCTCCATTGACCTTGACTCCTCATATGACTGTGGAAGTTCAGCATCGGGAAAGGCAGCCCGCAACAAGTTAAGTAGCATATCAAACGACTTTATTGACCATCCACCCAGTGTCTTAATGTGTAACAACTTCACAATGAATGATAGTTTTGAGAACTTTGTACAGCCAGGAAGAAGTGGACGTCGAGCATCCTCTAGTAGCTGATCGAAAGATGAACTTGAGGAGGGATCATCTGGTATTGATCCACCAGTTGGCAATGGATCTGTATGATCTTGGGGCACATCATGCATTGTGCCTGATCGGATGTCATCTAACATATGGACCATGTCATCAATGTACTCGTCGGCTACATCTCTTTCACTATCTTCGTCGTCGGCATTGAAACTTCGTGTATCCTCCTCCCCATGAAATATCCAATGGGTATAATTTGGATTGATCCCTTTAATGTACAAGTGACTCTCCACTTCAAATATAGGCAAGAAGAACATATTACGGCATTTACGGCATGGACACCGAATACGATCAATTCCTCGAGAGTGGTTTCTGGCTAGGGTCAGGAAAGTGTTAACCCCCTCGGCGTATGCAGGTGAACGAAGCCTATCGGGCAAGTTCATCCAGCTTTTGTCCAACTAAAAAGGTGAAAAACAACATATTAGAAAGAAGGATAATTTTTAGTTATATGGAGGATGGGTAACGAATTTGATAAAGTGCATTGATGAGGAAAACTACAACGGAAAAGCCGTTATTTGCATGTGAAAAATTGGAGAAAATGGAATAAACGATACTCACCGGATTTGTCATCAAGATCGTTGTGGAGTGGTAGTGGTGAATAGTTGATTATGTTTATTCTGGGAGTAGTGAAGTGCTGTAGAAAATATATGACATAATGTTAAACATAGTCATATATGTGAACATTGTTGGTATAGGACAGAAAGAAGGTGGACATAAAGATGCTAACTAGATGGTACAGATACAGAAGAGTTGGACATATTTTGAAGGTTAGGGCTGCGTGTAGATGACATGGTTGAATATTATCGTTACTTGTAAGGAAAAGCGGTACCCCAAGTTATGCTTGTTACAATGATGTGTTGTTTAATGACTACTGTAGGTATAATCATTAAATGAACGTGTTTTCATGGTGGCCTCTTCCCCGCCTTTTAAAGTAAATATAATGGGGGTTTGAGGTACCAGTCACATTAGACTAGTGTGAATAACTTTGGAGTTACCGCTTATACCAAGGAAAAAAAAGACGTGTAGAGTAAGATAGAAGCTAGACTATAGATTGCCATTGAGAGAAATAAAATTGGCCACACGTTCAGTAATGCTACAGTAAGGTTAGGAAGACTTAATACTCAGTTCTTTTGTTATTCATCATCCACTATTAAACTTCTAAAAACAACAATATGTCCAAAGTACTTGGAACTTCCTTCCAATTAATGCAAATGGACCTATAATTGTTTGAGAAGTTTAATGATACCCCGTCCAAATAACTTGACCCACCAACTTACAATGTAATTATACCATAAATAGTGTTTGATTTAAAAATATGAGTATCACAAAACTAATTTTGGAAAACCCACCCATGCTGGTTCTTCATTTCTAACTTGCACACATACAACAAAGAGAATTATGCCACAACCAATGCTAGCAAACCGCATAGACCGAAACTGCACTTAATGATCTCCACTATCGATGAAACATATCAACATCCTTGAACAGATTTACACGCCATAATACCACAAAGAAATAAGTATTAACTTTAATCAAACCACAATTAAGTAAAAACGCTATCAATATTCGAATAGCTAATTATGACTCATTTGTTGCAAGAAAACCCTAAACCATTGTGTATTACAACTTAGAAATTGAAAGTAATTACCTCAAAAGGGCCCCCTGCCTCTTTAATAAGATCTTCTATTCAGCACATGCACAAAGGAAAGCTCCATTCACATAGTTGGCATCCTTTCAATTGTCCTAATTATACACACATTAGCATTTGTTTAGGAAGCACTTAATGTTGTGAGAGCTAAAAAATACTGCATAAAGAACCATCACTCATATAATTCCCTGAATCTAATATTAATATGCAAAACATATACATAGAGACCAATATTAAAGATAAGAGAGAGAACAATAATCAGTTAATATCTCGTCGTTATCGCAGCAGTAGATTGTTAAGATTCTATCACCAAATTCTAGACATATATGTGGTTCTTTCAAATGGGAAAGGGGAAAAAAAAAAGAAAGTAATTCTGATGTTTTGAAAGGGAAATGAGATTCAGGATTTCTTGATACATTAGTTGACTTTGAATCTCATAAAGTCATATTAATAACCTAGTTTCATGAGATGGATTGCTAGTTGGTGCCTAAAAAAGGAAAAAAAAAAAAGGAATCCTAAATGGCTTCTAACCTAAAAGCATATACAACAAAGAGACAAAGAAATAACATCCGAGTTTCTTCGCCAACTTTAGTTTTTTCAAACAAATTTTGAACCATGACAAAGGCATGCAATTAATTAATTTAGTTTAGGGGATATTGGGGATCGTGATTCATGAGTGTGGCAAAATTGGATTTTGGTTCCTATTCATATATATATATATATATGATGCAAATAGCAAGTTGAAAGAGTTGATCTGCTAGAATGCATGTAGTGCTCATCAAATAACTGTTTTCTTTTGCTTACTGATCTTGTACGTACTGATAGCATTAATTCGTACCCCATATATACCCATCAGGCAGTACTTCATGACTTTCTTTAGAGTCTATTCATGTATAAGATCAGTTTAGCAAGTGTTCATTCCTTTCACTGATCATTTCTTTAATTAAACATGTTTTAGGGGAACATCCTGATCTCAAACCCCCATCCGGCAAGTAAGCATGCAGCTTATACATGAGTCTTATGATCAAACAATTGCAAGCTAATATTATTATATATAGTAATCCAATTATATGTACATTTTCCATATATATTCAGTGATGAAAAGTGTTAGAACATCCATGCACCTTATAATTTCAATGACATACCTTAATTTAGTGCAGTAGCTAGACATTTTAATCAATTAGAGATAGAAGAATTAATATATATATATAATGTCAATCAATTTGAACAAGCATGCACAAGTCTTATTATTGGTCCATATAGCTAGCTAGCATGGATATTTTTCAGACATACAAAGCGACGAAAGGGCTCTTGACATCTTGTGGCATTAATTGGAGAGGTGTCAGATCAGTTTTTGACCAATCTGAATAATATACTTTATATAGTATTTTTCCCTTTGTTGGGTATAAAAAACTGCTGTTTTTATTTTCAGAACATAAAGAATTATGGAAATAACATTATCCAATAATTTGAGTCACAAATATATATATATATATGTATGTATATATTAATAAAAGCAAGACTGAAAGTAATATTCTGATCGAGGGTCAAAAGTCATGGTTCGGTAGATGCTTGAGTAATCGCATCTGCCAGTGCGACTATTGAGTACTGCATGCCCCCAACAAGGTCGTAGTGCCTATTTTTTCATTTCTTTTTTAGCAACAGCCCTCCCTACAATATTGTAGTAGTCATTTTGGGGGGATTCAAGAAAGGTTGGAAGCGCAGCTGGTTTTTTTATAAACTGCATAATAACCAAAAAAAGCTTCAAGCTGCTTGTTTTACTCCCCCCATTACAAGGGGCGAGACATTCAACTTTTCTTCTAAGTTGTTTGGGGGACCATTTAAACCCCAGCAATCATGGGATAACCAAAAGAGAGGCGTGAGCAAAATAACACATACCTGTCCTGAAATTATCTCCTTAACTGAGCTTATGTTCAATTGCTTTTCCTTCTGCCCGGAATACCAAATCAAATATTTCTCATCCTGAAAAACCAAAACAAATCAAAGTCTTGATCATCTAAGTCTAGAATAATTTGTCCTGAAGCAAAGGTAGATAAAAGTAAATAGATTAATAACAACAACAATATTTGCAGGGTGTTGCTTTAGATAAATAGCATAACAAAAATATTTGCATGGTTTTGTTTGGGCATTGAATGTTTTAATTTTGGCTAGAGTTCCACAATGCCCATTCGTTTACTTTGAATATTGATTAACATGGTTCATAGAATCGTTGCAAACAAATTGTCTGACACACACCAAGCTAAATGTCTATAATATAAAAAATGAATTGCATTGTGCTATACATGTCATTAGATAATCAAATGTAAGAAGACAATACATAAACCCCAGATTATGTTTCCTAATCTACTTCAGGATTCTTATATTGGCCTACCCTATACTAAATCAGTATACCAGAACCCGTGTACAGCAAATATCATAAGCACTTTCTGATAAATTATATATGCACCTCCATGACAAATCATAAATATTAAAGAACACAAAATAAGGAATATCAGTAATTTATCAACTTCACACAAAAGAAGCGGTGTAAGTCCACATAAATACATTAAACTATAACAGAGTAAATTACCTTGGGAAATCGACTCCAGCTGAGTGGATCAGGAGATGAATGGGACGCTGAATGTTCGACTCCAACCTACTTTGCCTCGGAAAAGGGTCGACGATGTTGCTGGAAACAGAGCCTCAGAGTGAAAAAAATGGGACCTTTTTCTCTGCTCTCGACTCCGCACTAACTCACGAAGATGCCGATTAGTGGGTTTTCGATGGGGCGGAGTCGCGTACAATGCTTACGCGAGAATCACTGGACTGGAGTGGTTCGTGATTTAAGGTGGAAATTTCGTGTGGGCGGTGAGTAATCTGTAGCTAGAGAGAAAGGGAGAAGACGAAAGGGGTTGGGGACGACGAAAGGGGTTTGGGATTTGGGGGGGAAATGTAAAACTTTTTCTGGGGTGTTGGCGCCCACTTATTAAATCCCTATTACGGCGAAATTTTGCGACGGTATAAGGTTTTACAATTTTGCAGCTGTTAAATTCGCCACAACTATCATAAAACTCGCCGCGTGAAATCAAATAAATTTTGCGGCGACATTTATTCGCCGCAAAAAAGTTTAAAATCGCCGCAAAAGATAAAATTAAAACCGAACCCCTTTAAACCAGCGTCGAAGCACAAACTCGCCGTGAAAACTAGGCTATTGCGGCAATATTATTTCCCGCGACCAAAAAATCGCCGCAATAGCCCAGTTTTCTTGTAGTGATTATAGTTGATGGTAGATTTAAGATTTTTCGATTAGCGCGCAAATCCTATCCATGTTAATGCCTTTTTGACAAGAGTGATGCTAATTTGGGACCCAAAAATTGTCCCGAAAAGAGTGAACTTTTTACTTCTTTTTTTTTATTTTTTTTTATGTATTTTTTTAATCATCATAAACATTTTTTAAAAAAATAAAAAATTCACAACATCATTTAAAAATATTTTTTAATCATTCGGTAAAAAAAAAAAAAAAGTCCCATTCAGGATATTTTTTAGGTCTCGGATTTGGGACCCAAAGCATTTCTCTTTTGACAATTTCCTCTCCATCCGTACGAGGAACACGAGTTGGTCTAATTTCTAAATCTATTTCAATTCATCTTAACTCATTATTATAATTTTTTCAAATTTTAATATAAAATATAATAACTAATTTAATTTTTTCAAATCTAAAAATAATAATAATATTAAAAAATAATATTCTAACAATATTTTATCATCTCAATTCAACTCAACTCAGTCCAACATTCAAATGCAGCATAATAATCATATATTAATTTAATGAAAATCAAAATGTAATTAACTCAAAGTAAAGCATACCCATACAATCAATTAAAAATATTAAAACGGTCATCTAAGATCAAACAGCAATATTTTACTTTAGATTAATTTCAAAGTCATTATTTTTTATTTTATTAATTTATTAAAATTCTTTAGTTTTTGCAATCTAAAGATTAGGTGTAATTTTCATAATGAGTTGAGATGAGTTGAGATGAAAGTTAAATAAAATATTATTATTATTTTGAGATTTTAAAAAATTATATTATTTATTATATTTTATGTGAAAATTTAATAAAATTGTAATGATAAAATGAGATAAGATAAAACACTTCTTATATCCATACAGTTCTTTAACTAGTCAAGTGTAATACGTCAACCATCTTATTAAAGTAAACAAAAATGCTATAAAGAAAGTTTACACCACACACATTCACTTTTTTAACATATGATTTGTCATTTTTGCATTCTATATAAACAGACACATATTTAAGTATTAAGATAGAATGACAAAATTGAAAAATTACATATTAAATAGGTATGTGTGTGTGGCGTAAGATTTTCATATAGAATTTCCCTAAAATAAATATTATAAATAATTTTAATTTTTTATTTGTTTTAAAAGAGAGAAACATTTAAAAAAAATAGAAGAAAATAATGAGCAAGGATATAAAAAAAAAATTAAAAAAGGACCCGTGATCTGGTGGAATGGGAGGGAAAATATTTTATTCATATTTTAAAGATTTGTAACATTAATTTTTTTAAAAAAAATTTCTAGTTTTTATAATTAATAATTATTTTTACTTAAAAAGTGTTTATGGTTTTTTAAATAGTTAATTAATTAATTTTTCTTGGATTTGCTAACAAAATTTATTTGCTTTATATTTTTGTTTGTTTTTATGTTTCTGTCTTTTTTAAAAATAATTCTGGATCTTTATTATAAATAGAGGGGCTTAATTACAAAAAATTATAGGCCTAAGGATTTTTGCAAATCGGTGAAAACCACGAGACTAATTTTGCAGTTAATGTTTGATTTACAAAATAATTTTAAAATATTATTTTATTGATTGTGATAAGTATCCTCAACCTTAAAACTCGACTTTCTTTCTTCTCTTTAATTTCCTTTCCTTGTCTTTTTCTTTCATCTCTTCCCCCACTTCTTTTCTTTTTTCTCTTATTTCTTTTGTCATCCTCACACAATCGTCTTCTGTTCCTCTTTCTTCCATCTTTTCTTTCCTTCTTAATTTCCTCTTATTTTTTCCTTTTCTTTTTTTTTCTCTCCCTTCCCAGGTGCCTTCCTTTTGTTCTTAGTTGTTGCTTCCTCTTCTTCGTTAATTTATTCTACCTCCTCTCTTTCTTTAATATTTTTCCTTCTTTGCCTATTTTTATTTGTAGGTTTATTTTGATTTTCATATTATTTTATAATTTTGATTTTTATGTCATTGCATGACTGAGAATCTATGTTGTTATATGTTAACAGCATGAAGTAGCTCTTACTAGAAGAGACGCTAGGACGAGTAACATATCATCATTCTAATTATAAGAAAAAAAAAAGAGCTGACCACATTCAAACAATCGACCTCCCTAGTATGTGCGCTCATCTTTCTCCCTCTCTCCCCTCCCCTCTCTCTCTCTCTCCTCAAACCACATCAGTCTCTCTCTGCTCTTACTGCGAACTAGCCTCTACAATCGCAAAGGAAAAAAAATGCCCACTTACTATTATGTTCGAAATTAAGAGAATGATAACAAAAAGATAACCTTCTTTCTTGGGTAAGCCTGATTTTCATCCTTTAGATATGATTTTTAATTTTGATTTGGAAAAGAAGCAAAATGGAATACTATGGAAGGTTATACTTGTAACACCCCACCTAACAGCACCTTAGCACTTGACCATAGTAACCATGACCCTAGCCAAGTAGAAGTTGTGATCCTTGAGAAAAATGAAAATTTTGGAGTTTGAGTTGGCAAAGAAACTTACTCAAGTTTTGTTAGTATTTTTAGAGAACTTTAGTGCTATATTAATTTTGAGAAAAGATGCCAAGAGGCCAATAGTAGAATGACAAGTGGCATATTGGAGACTTGCTATCCTTGTGGGCTAAGTAACTTGGTTAAAATACTAGATAAATTTGGAAAAAGCCCAAGGGTTGGTTAAATAAGGGCATTAGCTTATTAAGATAAGAGGGCTTAGGATAGACACAAGTCTCTAGGTCCAACTTGGCAGACTCAAGACTCTAGGTCCAACTTAGTAAGACCCAAGACTAAGATCGAACTTAGTGAACTATTGAGGCCGAGGAAAGACCCAATAAAAAATCTTAACATGGGGCCCTAGGAAAGGTCCATTTCAAAGCTATTGATATTCTTGAAGTATGGCTTAAAAAATTTGACAAAACAGAGAAAAAAGTATATATTTTGTATATGGGAGAGATTGAAAAAAAATGTTCAATCGATGGATAGTTTAAAAAGAGTGAGTAGTTTTTTTTCCAAGAAAATTTCATTAATAGTTATGACAAATGACAAAGTATTTATTTTCTTTCTACAAAGCATTGAAGGAAAAAAAATTGTTTTATTTTTTTTATCAAAATAATTTTTTACAGAAATAAAATGACAGAACATCATTTTGTTTAGTTTATATATTATTCAAAGGTCGTAAGAGTGAAATCTCCAGTGGTTGGAAAGCGAAGTTAAGCTAGCCGAGTTTCAGTGGCAAACTAATACAAAATGAATATACTATCTCAAGAGTCAAGAGACCAAAACAATCTGTTGCTCACGGCAAGATGGAGTGCATTGCGGCCTTCATTGTCAACCACTTCGCAACAATCCGGACACATTGATATAATCACTTTTGTTACGTGGTACTTGTTGCAATGAGCTGCAATGCGAAGAGTTCATGTCCTACCCTTTGCGTCTTTCATATATGCTACCTCTCTATCAAATTCCTGCAATAGTTTTGTTGGCTCAATGTTTTCCATGTATGCAGCAATCAAGCGGAGTCCAACCATTTTGGTCTGCTTGTTTACATAGAATAAATGTTTAAAATACTGATTAAATGCAATTTCTAATCAAGCCTAATTATATTGTGAACATTTTCATTTCCGGGTTCATAGATACTGGAGGAGCAAATATTCTCTTCTTGTGAAGTGGATCAAACCCCACACCATAAATCATGCATCAATCCAAAATCACATGTCCGCCTTGTAAAATCCGGAACCAGTCAAGCCCGATTTTTATCTATTTTTGGGCTTATACGTATAAAAAACTCAATTGAGTGTTCGAGTTTTTTGGAATAGATTATGGGCTTAAAATCTTTGTTTTGGAGGTTTATGTTTTTTTTTTCTTTGGTGTTTATAATTAGGTTAAAAATCTTTTTATGAGTCGAGAAAATTTTTAAACTAATTGAATTACTTTTAGAAATTGAGTCGTGATCGATGACTCAAAAAAAAGACCAAGACTCAAGCCAACACCCGTGTTTTTTAAACCATTAAAACCAACTGAGTTTATGATATTTTTCGCTGCCTCACACGATTGCACTCCCAGGCATGTACGCCTCTATTCTCCTCAGCTCTAGTGTTTTTTTTTTTTTTTGTTCTATTTCAATCACCTATTTTCACACGTTAACTTCAAAGTTCACGCACGTTTTCTTTTCTCCCCTTTATTCCTCACATCCGTGGCTTGCATGTTTCTTCATCTCGGTGGTTCCTTAGGGTTTCCATCACATATATAAATCCACTTTATACGTTTTCATGCATTGTCACCTAGGGCTTCATCTCTTTTTCCTTGTTGCATGAAGAAACTCTTAGAATAGGGCTGTCGCAACCTGCCTTATTGCACCTCCACACCACTTTAACTCCCTCGCGTTCACTGCCGTCAGCACGTTCACATCCATCCGCCAGCCTTGGGCTGCCACCGTGAACCACCCCCACTGCCCAACCTCTTCCCCTTTGTAGCCCACTTCTCCTCCTCATTGTGAGCCCTCCCCCTCAGCGTAGCCGTGCAGCACCCCCAACCACTGCCACAAATGAGCCAAGCCCATAACGTAGCACGGTATTTTCCGTGACGCCGCTACCCTGCCACACGAAGTCGTAGCCAGCAACTCCTCCTTGCAAACAGCGCACTACCCTCCAGCCCATCCTCACCACCATGGAAAGCCAACCACCATCGCCCAGCCGTTGAAGGAAAACATCCACGAAATACTCTGTTTTTGACTCCCGAAATAGAGAAAGTAGTTTTTCCCATCGTGTGCAACCAACCTGCCACTCTACACCGCCAACCTCCTCCACGACATCGCCACCGCATAGAGAGCTTCTCTGGCCGCTGCATTCCATCCAGGTCCGTCGCTCTCCTCTCGGTAAGCTTCCACCGAACTTAGCCACTCTCCTCTCTGTCTCTTTTCGTCTCTCTCTCTCTTTTTCTACGTGAGGTTCCTCTTTCTCGCTCATCACTCTCTCTCTAACCAGTGTTTTGCCACCGTCCTCACCATTGTAGACAACTGCTCAGGTCGCTGCCGTCGTGCTCCCCATCTCTCGGTAAGTCCTCCATTACTCTCAACGACGCCACTTTGTGTTCTAGCCTAAGTATTCAAATGGTCCCCGAAAACTTACTTAGGGTAGTAAATATTTTGAGTTATAATTACAATGTTACCCTTTTAATTACAAGTCATGTTAGTCAGTTTTAATTTTTAATATGTAAAAGTGAGCATCATTTTTATTTTATAGTTTTCTAAAAACTCTTAAATACAGAAATTTTTATAAGCGATTTAAATTGTTTCTTTCAAAGGTAAGTAAACAATAATGTTGTATTGTTTTTATTATGATCTAGTTTATTAAATTTTTTATGTATAATTTAAAATATTTTGCTATAATTATTTATTTAGCATTAAATTTTATAATTTGATTTCAATAGTAAATAGATTAGATTTTTTATATCATAGTCGGAGTTAAATTAAGTGGATATTGATTGTTTTAGAAAATGATGATATTTCAGGGATTATGAGAAATTTAGGTTTTGTGGATTTAAAATAGGTTCTTGTAGTATGTTAGGTTTAAATATCGAAATACGTGGTTGATTCGAAATTTACGGGAATTACTCGAGTATCTTATAGGTGACGATTGTCAATTGTTTGGTATTTTTGAAAAAAATTCTGAAAATGCTAATAAGTCTAGGTAAGCGGTGTTCCTATACTAGACTTTGCATAAAAATAAAATGGACTGAGGACAATTTTGGAAAATATGCATGTTTTGTTATGAAAAGAAATTTGAATTACCTTAGTTATTTGTTCTGCATTACTCATAAGATTCTGTTTAAGAATAAAGTATTTTTCTGGCATGACTGGTGTAGACATGAGCTTATTCTTTACATTATGTTTTCTGAACTGTGCATAAGAGAGCGAATATGTAATTTTGTGTATAAATTATATTTTGTGATCTGATTATGTTCTGTTCTGAAGATGTGTTTATACTCTGATATGATATGACGTGATTTCTGAAAACCTCTGGCATAACATTCTGTTTCTGTTAATGTTTTGTTCTGACCTTACCATGGGTGTAAAACTGTGGTCTCTGTTCGGGTTGGTACCAACTTTTCTGTTTTTGGTACACCCACTTTGGAAACAAAATGATTTTCTGCGTGGTCTTTTCTATTTGCACACTCGGGGAACTGAGAATGAATAAGGGGAAGATTCACATTATGTTTATGCTCGGTTCGCTACCGTGTTTTGCACAACCCTACCACGGGAGTTAAACATGGTTTTTGTTCTGATATGATAAGATAAGAGGTTCTGTTTCAGTTTATGTTATGCTAAAGGAATTTTGATTATGAATATTTTCGAACTTTCGCTCTAATATTTTTGATAACATGTTCTGATGCTGCATTTTGAAAACAAATATTCTGATTCCCCATTCTAAAAGAAATTATTTTGTTCTGCATTATGAACTTTGTAAATGATCATGTTTAAACATTAGTATATGTACTCTACTTACAGAGTTGTTGATAACTCACCCCTTATTTACAAACATTTTTCAAATAATTTGAATATTTCAGCTGAGGATCAAGAATATGGAGCATGACTGAGATGAGTTAAGAATGATGGATTAAGCATAGAAGGTTTATATGAGTATTGAAGATTTTTACTCAGTAAGCTTGTTATGCTCTAATGATGTGATTTGTTGGGAGGCTAATGTTTATATTAAGATTTTGTATTGTGTTAGAATAATTATATTGGAGTAATTGATGAGAAGTAATGAGTATTTTGTGCGATAGAAAAAAATTGGAGTATATACTATGTGGTTGGAAAATGATTTTTAAGTATTAAGAGCTAATTCTCCGGACCTTCAGGATCAAGACGTTACACGCCTATTAAAAAACCAAGGTCGTGACTCCCAAATGCACTGATACAAGTCTAGCCATTATTAATAGCTATTTAATGATATTAATGATGTACGGCAAGGAATAGTATGAACGATCTCAAGCATGATAATCGCCCGAAACACTCACCATAGATATCAATCCCGCCCGGCATGATAGCGAAGAAAAGCACTAACAACCCGCAGTCTAACCATGATTGTAGAGGATCAAGCTATTAGTAAATCGTACCAATTAAACACTCACTCAATCTATATAAATGGTGGTCAAAGCACACGCCAGATGTAACTTCTAAACAATTAGAGAATTGAAATACTAAGGACACGTTTGGATTTGAAGATGACTTGAGATGATTTGAGATGAGCTGAGATGAGTTAAGATAGATTGTGAATAATAATGAGATGAGTTGTGAATAGTAGTGAGATTTGTGAATTAAAGTTGCTGAATAGTAGTGAGATGAGTTAAGATGAGCTGAGATGACTTGCGAATCCAAACGTATCCTTAATATGCTTTATTCTAACTTATAGGCGTCTGAAATGTCCTATACCATACCAAGCCTCCCTTATTTACTTGATACAGGTCATCAGAGACCATTAGCATGAGTACAAAACATGTCCACAACAGATACAATTATAAATTTTACAAGCAAGGAATCTATTTAAAAAACTCCATGACTTGGGTACTATAAACAACGCATTCGTATCTGATGCCTTTAAATCCAGCTTTGGTTGCCAAGGCCTCAAATTCTTGCTGCGTCCTTTCCTTCCCTCCTGGGTGTTGAGCCATCATAAGCACATCAAGTTGAGAGTTGCGCTTCATACAAGTGCTGACCTCGGGCATCATTGGAAGAAATGCCTCCACAACGATTACCTTCCCATCATTTGGAATAGCTGTAGAGCAGTTTTTCAGAAGTTTCAAGCACTGTTCATCACCCCAATCATGAAGTATCCCCTATAAAATTATCCATAGATGGGATCACATATATCTTCTTGAACAAAGCTGGAATGTTATATTCATCAAGTATTTATCAATCTCAGTTATACTCACTGATTTGACAGTCTTTCATGTTGTTTCATAAGCAAACCACTTCAAGTGAAGATATTGGATGATAAAATCTATATGTTGAAGAATAGGATTTCTCACCTTGAACTCCGTCATGCATTTTTGTGAAATTTTTATGCCAAACGACAACAAGATCTCCAAAAATTTGAAAGAGATGTCCGCAGTACCCTTAATTTTTAAAGTAATACTATATATAGTCGTAGTAACATGATCAGTGTTTTGTACTGATGGATTGTGCCATTGGCAATAAATTTGCAATGTATTTGGATGACTAAGTCAATACGTACGGGTCATACAAGATAGAATCCCTGCAAGTTAAATATTTCACTCACCTTCATGAAGATTGCATCTCCTTTAGGAACGCTTTTGAACATATCTCCTCCTACATGTTCCACGCCTGCAACTTGAGCTAGTTAATAAGCGCCTTTTATCTACATAGCTCTTACTTTTCCAAACCATAATGTTATCTAGCTTTTAAACTTAAGATCCAGAATTATTATTCTATAATCGGTACCAAGTTATATCTAATGCTAGCGATATTTGATACGACCTGTGTGAATTCAAGAAGTACGATTCCGTGTTGCGCAACTTAAGATCAGGTTCGGGTCAAACGGCGGGTTGACTCAATTAGAGTGAGTAATAAAAAGTTAATTAATTGCACCCCAACCCTTAAAATTGCAATTAATTAATTAACTGAATAGCTGTTTAAGTTAAAATTATATTGTTATACAAATCTTAACCTTAAAACTTTAAAACCCTATTATTGCTACGTGTTAATTTGTTTGTGTATCATACTGATTTAATGAATTTAATTAGATTTTCTGTAACATTTTTGGATTATATTCTTAATTACTCTTATGAATTTTTATTTGTTTTATTATGAACAGAGGTGTAAATGATCGTAATTGATATAAATATATATATATATATATATTATATAATATGATTCCAAGTTATAAAAGCTTGATCCAATTCAATCCAATTACATATTAATATATAATTTATAAAAAAGATTGATTTAATTGCCACTTAGCTCCTATTGTTTTAATCAAATTTTAACTTGGTAAAATAAGAAGATATATATTGGAAATTAGGTGGAGATCATTTATGGATTGAAATCATACCTGGATAAGATGGGGCTTGTTGTACGACATGAGGCAAGTCGAAATTAATGCCCTTGATGTGGGGATACTTTGAAGTAATTGAGTGAAGCGCGCCACCTAGACCACCACCAACATCGACCAATTGCTTGAGTGGCTCGAAGCCCCTGTAGGACTCAAGGATCTTCTTAAAAAGCATTGTAGTGTGATTGAGCATAGCTGTGTTAAAAACCTTATTAAACCTGGGGTCCATGCCAAGATACTCGAAGGCACTCGTGCCATGAACCCTATCGAATGGAATTCCTCCCTCAAGAATTGCATCTTTTAGCTGGGACCTATGAATAGATTAGGGTCAAATACCATGATCCATCTAACCATATTAATTTTATATCATGGACACAAAAAAAAAAAGATGCACATGAATCTTAGTAGCACGTGGCAAATGGCGAGAATAAGGCCTTGTTTGGATATTTAGATGAAATGAAATAAAAAATTTATGAATATTAGTGAAATAGTTTGAGTTGATATATTTTATAAAATTTTGAAAAAGAAAAAAAAATTAAATAAAAATAATAATAAACTTGAATAGTTTTTTGGTTTTATTTGGAAGTTTGAAAAATATGTAATGATTAAGTAACAATTAGATAAAAAAAATAAAAAATAAAAAATATTTATATTTAAATAATATTTAAATGTTAAGATCAGATAAAATAGATTAGGGTAGGTTTGGGGGGTGAGATGAGAATTTTGTGTTTTATTTTGAAGTTTAAAATATTAAGTTTTGGTATTATTATTGTTTTGGGATTTGAAAAATGTGTATTGGGATTTGAAAAAGTTGAATTGTTTATTATATTTTGTATGGGGATTTGAAAAAGGTGTAATGATGAAATGAGATGAGATGAAAATTTTGTATTTTGGTTTTGACCCCAAACCTGCCCTAAGACCATCTCAATATTCAAACGGACCTAATAATTCTAGATGGAGAAAGGTGGGGGGTGGGGACATAGCCAGGGTCCTACCTAGGCCACCGACAAATAATGCTTCATGACTTTATGTTAATCATGTTACGTTTGGCTCAAACAATGTAAAATTATAAAACAAACTGAAAGAAAGTCGATAATTTGTATTAGTCGCTTAATTAAACTATATTACATTTTAGTCTAGATTTTTATCTTTTATTTTTAATTCGAAATGATGAGATCCAATGCATGGGAACCGGGCACGTGCCTTTTAGTAAATAATTGTGCTTTTTATTTATTTATTTTTGTTAAACTCATCTAAATTCAACTCAATTCAATTTAATTTTAAACTAAATCTAACATCTAAACTCCCAACTTTCAAATTATTAAATTCATCTCAACTCAAAACCTCTTTACACGTGAGATTTACAATCTTTTTCAATTCAACACTTCTTTACACGTGAGACTCACAATATTTTTCAACTTTTTATAAATATATCTAAACTGATCATCTTAATGTCTAAACACATTTAAACTCATTTTAATTAGACCTTACAAAATTTACTCTATTATTTTAACTTATTACTATTCATAAAAAAAAATTCAACTCAACTCATCAAACGCAACTAATACCTTCTGCAATTGGCCGTCTTGGGCCCGAAATGATGTTTTTCCTCGGATTTTATTAGAGATGCTAAAAATAGGCGGTTAGTTTCACTAGATATATTATATATATGTTAAGAAAAGCTTTTGTTTTTTATTATTAATTATTGGCAATTCAGAAAAGCTCTTGGATATGGATTCTAGATTAGGGAGCACGTGGCCCGCTACAATTCAGAAGCTGGGGCGATTTTATCTTGTTTGATATTCTTGTATTTCAGAGAAAGTGTTATTACCGTAAAGAATTTTATAAAAATACATTTATAGATTAATATAATTTTATATAATAGGTTAGATTTATTTTATAATAAAAATAATTTTATAGTTAATTTACAAATTAAATTTTACGACATTTTTTGCAACCATTTCACTTATTTTCAAGTATACATTATGGATCAAGACAAAGCTAACTAAACTATGCATATATAAATAGAAGTAGAATAAATAAATAGAAAAACGAAGGGAAAATAGGTACAGACCAGCTAGCTAAGAAGACCTTGTCTTGAACGAGAGCCATCAAAGGGCACAAGGAGACCCCGTCTTGGTCAAGAACGAACTGTTTTGACACAGGTGAAAGAGAGTAGAGCCTCTGAAAAGACCCAGCATCATCAGCACCCGCAGAGCAACTCAGCACAGAATGGCTGGTTAGCATCCTGAGGATGCGGTCTAGCATCTTGGGTGCCTCAGGATTTGTGGTGGGCATCTCTGTTGAAATCTGTGAGGGGGAGAGCTTAGCTCCAGGACCTGCTTTTGCAAGAATTTCGAAAACGCCGAGCTCAATGGCCGTTTGCAGTGCCATGGGCAGCACAAGTGAGTTTGCCAGTTGGCTGGCGTAGACGAAGCTCTCATCTTCTTTTGTTTGGTCACCATCAAGATTGCTTGGGCGGAATGCCGTGTGAGATGCCATTGTAGAATCTGAACTGAACTCTGTTTTGCAAAGTAGGTAATTTGTGCCAAAAAAGTAACCATACATCTCCACCCCACTGTTTAAATCTCGTGTTCAAAATCAAGGGCTTGCTTTACGTCACATCTTGCGTGAGTTGTATCCCTTCCCTATTTTTAAAATTGTAAATACTAAAGTTAGCTAGGATTAGTTAATTAAATGATAAAATTTATCTTATCATTATAAGTTTAAATTTGGATGATGTAAAATAATTGCTGACTTTATCTTTAACAATATTGAGTTTATCTAGAAGTCTTTAAAATTGTTTAGATAAGTCAGTAATGTGAAATTCGAATTCATAAAAGATTTACAATTATTCAAAACAGAAGCTGAATACAGATCAATTATTACAGTGAAGAGTTATTGCAAAATGTAACGCCACAAACCCGGTTGGCCTGGAGAATTACTACCTGTCACTTAAGAACATGTTTTCCAACACAACTAAAATAAAACTCCAACACTTTATTAGCAAAACTCAATCTCAAGTACTCTAAATAACCACATTGAAACTCTACAAAGTTATTACTGCAGCAAAATAAACTAAGGAGTCCAAAATCTCCCGGTAGTCATAACAAATCAAACTAATATCTTCAAAAGTCTTACTAAACCCAAGCCTAAGATATAATTAAATCTAAAAGACATTAAGACATCAGAATTCCTTCTTCTAACAACCTCTCTCAGCTTAATCATGCTCACCAATCTAATCCAAGTCCTCAGTTGGACTCTTCACATCATCTGAAAAATATTATGAATATAGGGGGTGAGTTATCAACAACTCAGTAAGCAGATGACATATGTTAGCATGCAAACATGAGAATTTACAAAGTATAGCATGCATAACAAAATATTTTCCAGAGTTATCATGCAAGGCAGAAAATATTTTCAAAAGTTACAGAACGATGGTTTTAAAACACGTAAAACCCATAATACTTTGGCATAACATAAACTGAGTATCATTATCAGATCAAAACAGAGCATCAAACAGAGCAGAGACCATGTTTCACCCTCGCGGTAGGGTTGTGCTAACCCCGGTGGCCAAACCAGGCAGAGACAGAGATGAAATCTTTCATTTATTCTTCTCGGAGCCCCGAGTGTGCACACAGCAAAGACCACAATAAAACCTCTTTGTTTCCAAAGTGGGTGCACTTAGAGACAGAGAAGTTGGTACCAACCCAAACAGAGCAGAGCATAACAGAACAGAGCAGAGCAAAGCAGAGACAGAGTCAGATACGAAAACCAATACACCATGCCAAAGGTTTTCAGATGTTATATCAAAATAATTTGACCCCCAAATTTGACACTTCATTTTGACACCCCTTTATTTTAATTTTTTTTTTTTTTACTTAATGGTTAAGGAAGTAACTAATAGTTTATTGATTTTTTTTTTTTATATTTTTTAAAAATGTTTTAAAATTATAAAAAAATATGATAAAAAAAATTTAAAAAAAGAAAAAGACTAATTTTGCCTAACGGTCAATTTGAGTTGTGCTACTCAGCCGGCAAACTAGCATCACTCATTTCCAAAATAAAGGTTATTGTATGGTTTGATGAACCCTTTTCTTCACATGGTACAGTATTTGGTAATCAATCAGCGATCTCTGACTTGTTTAATATAAATAAATGTTATAAAATAGGGAAGATAAAAAAAAATATATATAATATGATAATGTGGGCGCAACATAAATGTAGAGGGCTACATGACCTGTGATGGGAACCAACTGACCTCGTTAAATTAAGTAGTTGAGGTGAGATAAGATGAGATATTTTGTTAAAAATTAAATAAAATATTATTATAATAATTTTTTAATATTATTTTTATTTTAGAATTTGACAAAGTTGAGTTGTTTATTATATTTTGTGTGAAAATTTGATAAAATTGTAATAGTTATATGAGATAAGATGAAATGAAATAATGTAATTTTACGTAACCAAACCATTCCTAAGATTACTATGCTATGTTACTGTTGATTTTGACCAAACATAATGGAAGATTGATATTTTTTTACCCCACTTTGGTTAGTTTTCACCAAACATAGTTCTATTTCTATAATATGTTTATTTATAAGGTCTAGTTTAGGTATTGAGAATATTGCAGATATTCTCAAAATATCTCACTACTATTTATTATTTTGTTATTAGCTTTCACTTACTTTTCACTACTATTTACTATATTATCATTACTTTTTCAATACGATTTACTAAATACCTAAAAATACCTCACTACCCAAACCCACCTAAGTCACCAATTATGTAGTCTCTTTTAATTGCATTCATCTGTTTGATTTAAAAAAAAAAAGAGGTTGTACACAACCTCCTCAACCTCCACACACCCCATTTTTTTAAAATTTTTAATTTTTTAATTTTTTTTAATTTTTTTTGAGTTTATTCTTTTTAAACTAATTCAATTCTTCTATTCATTATTCATATATTAAATATTTGATAAAAGAAAAAAATAATAAAAATTAAAAAAAAGTGTGATGTGTGGAGGTTGTGTAAATTGTAGGAGGTTGTATAAATTTTTCCTTAAAAAAATGCTATTATTTTTCTTTGCATTATGTTCAAAGAGCCGTTTCTCTGAAGAAGTTGGAACTTTTTTGGATCATCACAGTAAAATAAGCAATGGACGTAGGAAGGTAAAAGTGAAGGACCTGTTACGTCCACCGAGCGAAAGTGCATTTTCCACTCTCTTTATTTTTAATGTATTTTTTAAATCTTTTTAAATATTTTTTAAAAAAATTACAAACTCATTCAAAATACTTATTTAAACATTAAATAAAAGAATAAGCGAAAAAATGGACCGAACCGAAACTAAAAAAAGTGAAAGTTTCAATTTCAATGATGAATCGATCTGTATCAATTCTTAAATTTTTAAAACTAATATATATATCGGTTCAGTTCTAAAACTTACCCAAAACCGAATAGAACCAGACAAATTATACCACTAAAAAGCACATGCTAATTAAGGTGTTTTTAAGAGTGTCAAAAAGGGTGCTCGACACTACCCATTATCTATGTGTTGGATCAGGATTTAAATGTTTAACATGTTTAGCTTAACAAGCCAGGTTCGGGTTGACCTATATAGTTTGTAGAGGGTTCAAAAATATTGCCCTCTGATTATGAACCATATTCATGAGATCCTCATTGATTATAGGAGATATTTCTAGGTGATAGTTTCCATAGTTAGTTGTGCAATATACGACTGTAAATCATTCCATATCTGTACATTGACAACTTACATTTCTATAAGTGAGAACGTCACCACTAGAGCCAAGCATGCTGGTTTTTCAAACCTTTTCATGGTATCATATACCTTTCTGGATTAAACTCCGTCGAACCAATGGCTTCTGACTCTTTTCTTCCTCTTCAAACGATGGTTCATATGATCACCATCAAACTTTCCTCTGCCAACTACCTTCTCTGGCGCAACCAAGTTCTTCCACTTCTTAACTCTAAAAAACTTCTTGGCTACATTGATGGCTCTCTTCCTGAGCCTCTGGAAACCAATACGTCTAGTTCCTCTTCTGTTCCAAATCCTTAGCATGCTGCTTGGAAACCTGAGGACCAGCGTCTCCTGATTCTCCTCCGTTCCTCTCTCACAGAGGAAGCCATGGCTGAGATTATTAGTCTCTCCACCTCTTAGGCTGTTTGGACTGCATTCGAGTCCTTTTTTAGTCACCAATCGAAAACCCGTGAGATTCATCTCAAGGACGATCTTCAACTTCTAAATTGGGGTACTCGCAGTGTTACTGAGTACTCTTGCTCTTTTAAGGCGATGTGCGATCAGTTGGCTACCATGGGCCGTCTTGTTGACGACATTGATAAGGTCCACTGGTAACTTCGTGGTCTTGGTCCTGAGTTTGTCAATTTTTCAACTGCCCAGCTCTCTATTTCTCCGTTGCCACTCTTTCATGATCTTGTTCCCAAAGCCGAAAGCTCTGAAATATTTCAAAAGTCTCTTGAAGAACCTGATGCTCCATTGGCTGCTTTCATTGCTACTTAAGGCTCCTTTGGTGCGTCTCGTGGTGGTGGGAATTGCAAATCACGTGGCAAAGGCAGCTTCTCCAATGCTGGTTGTGGCAAGGGTTGTGGGAATTATACTCCTCGCTTCTAGATTTGCTGCAGTGAGGGGCACACTACAGAACGCTGTCATGACCAGTATGCACTAGCTGATTCTCATGCTCAGCTTGCTGAAGCTTTCTCCCAGTGCTCTCTAGGGGTCCCGATGCTGCCTTGTATACGTATAGTATAGTCATTGCACATATGACTCCTAATTCATCTCAGTTGGATAAGGCTGTGCTTACAAGGATTGTGTAATAGTTGGTAATGGAGCTTCTTTACCGATGACCCACACTGGTACTCATTCTCCATCTAAAAATATAACTTTGTTAGATGTTTTAGTTGTTCCTCAACTCACCAAAAACTTGTTATCCATCAACAAATTAACCTCTGATTTTCCTATTTCCATTACTTTCACTGATATGTCATTTACCATACAGAACTGTGCAATAGGAAAGGTGGTGGCAACCGGTCGTTGTGAAGATGGTCTCTATGTGCTTGGGCGCAGTCATTCAGCGCTTCTCTCTGCCTTTCAAAATAATTATCTTCGTGCTTCTTATGATCTTTGGCATGCACGTTTGGGTCATGTTACTTATTCTGTTATTTCTCTATTGAATGAAAAAGGGAATCTTTCTGTTACATCTTTACTGCATTCTCCTACTTTGTGTGTTGCTAGTCAAACTACTAAGAGCCACAGATTGCCTTTCACCTCTAATGATCGGTGTTCTCAACATGTTTTGGATCTTATCCATTGCGATATTTGGGACCCTACTCCCATTACGTCCTTTTCTCATTATTGCTATTATATTATTTTTATTGATGATCACTCCCGCTTCACGTTGTTTTGCCCATGACGTTAAAATTTCACGCCTTTAAAATTTTTTTCCAATTTCAAACCTTTGTTGAAGTTCAACTTTCACGCAAAATCAAGACTTTTCAGAGTGACGGGGGGCTAAATTTACAAGTCATCAATTTCAATCTCATCTCATTACTTCTGGCATCCATCACCAAATGTCTTGTCCCTATACCCCATCTCAGAACGGTCGAGTTCAACGTAAACATCAACATGTCACTGAAACTGGACTTGCCATGTTATTTCAGTCTCATGTCCCTTTAGCTTGCTGGGTTGAGGCATTTAGCATCGTTGTCTACACTATCAATCGGTTGCCCACACTTGTTCTTGATGGGCTCTCTCCTTGTGAGGTATTGTATCGTAAGCCACCCACGTATGAAAATTTTCATCCCTTTGGCGTTCATGTTTTTCCTTATTTACGAGATTATGCTTCTCATAAGTTTGCTCCCTGGAGTGCTGCTTGTCTTTTTCTTGGTTATAGCATGTCTCACAAGGGATTCTGGTGCCTTGATCCCATTCTTCAACGTATTTATATTACACGACATGTTAGATTTGATGAACTGAATTTTCCTCTTATTGGCTCCTCTTCTTCACGATCTCCACAATCTTTGGACATCTCTATTTTTTGTGAGCCTATCTTGGATTCTCTTTCACTTGTCACTCCATCTTCTGCTCCATTATCCTCTGTTGCACCTTCTTTATCGTTGCCATGTGTGCCTTGCACTGACACCTTTAGTTCTGTTGTTAAGGCATCCACTGTGCGTGTTGTTCTCTCTCTTGTTGTCTTAAACTGGTGGCTTTTACGTCAATTAGATGTCAAGAACGCCTTTCTCAATGGTTTCTTGCACGAAGATGTCTACATGGAGCAACCTCCAGATTATGTAGATTCAAGATTTGCCAATCATGTTTGTAAGCTGAAGAAGGCACTTTATGGCTTGAAGCAATCGTGCTTGGTTTCACCACTTCAGTTCTTTCTTGCTTCGCCTTGGTTTTCTCTGTAGCCATGCTGACACATCCCTTTTTGTTCTCACTCGCTCAGGCAGCATTATCTATTTATTGCTCTACGTCGATGATATTGTTGTCATGGGCAATGATTATGCTTCACTTTGGGATTTTATTCAGCGCCTCCATCATGAATTTGCTACCAAAGACCTGGGCTCCTTGAGTTATTTTCTTGGTCTTGAAGTGTCCTCCTCTGCTACTGGACTCTTCTTGAGCCAAGCCAAATATGGCCATGATATTCTTGCTCGTGCTCAGCTCATTGATAGCAAGCCAGTATCCACTCCCATGGTTGTTTCTCAACGGCTCTTGTGATGGTGATCCATTTTCTGATCCCACTTTTTGTCGCCCCATGGTGGGTGCATTGTGGTACTTGACTATTACTCGTCCTGATCTTGCCCATGCTATAAATTCTATCAGTCAATAGATGCAATCTCCTATTCTTGATCATTTCCAAGCAGTCAAGCACATTCTTCGCTATGTCAAGGGCACACTCCATTATGGGCTATCTTTCTCTCCTTCTCTGCCCACGGGCAACCAACCCTATTCGGATGCCGACTGGGCTAGTTTCCTTGACACCCGTCGCTCCACTTTCGGCTATGCGATCTTTTTTGGTGAAAATCTTGTCTCGTGGAGTGCTAAGAAATAGCCAACCATTTCTCGTTCCAATTGTGAATCCAAGTATAGAGCATTGCCTTTCACAGCTTCTAAAGTTACTTGGCTTTCTCATCTCCTTCGAGATCTCAAGGTCTCTTTGAACCATCGGCCTTTGGTCCTTTGTGATAACAAGAATGCAATTTCCCTGACCCTCAATCCTGTTTCTCACAAACGGGCTAAGCACATTGATCTCGACTATCATTTTGTTCGTGAGCTCGCTACTTCTGGTGCCATTCAGCCTCAATATGTGTTGTCCCACTTGTAGGTTGCTGATGTGTTTACAAAGAGTCTCTCTCGACCTCTCTTTACTTTCTTTCGTTTCAAGCTTTGCGTTCGGATCAATCCCACGCTTAGCTTCTCGGGGGAGGGGGGGGGGGGGGGGGGGGGAGAGGATTCGAGAATATTGCTCTCTGATTGTGAACCATATTCATGAGATCCCACTTGATTATAAGAGGTATTTCTAGGTGATAGTTTCCATAGTTAGTTGTGCAATATACAATTGTAAATCCTTCCATATCTATACTTTGTCAACTTACATTTCTATAAATGAGAACGTTACCACCAAAGCCAAGCGTGGTGGTTTTTCAAGGTTTTTCATAGTTGATTGTTCATGACTTGACATGACTCGAAAACACGATTTGCCACCTCTAATTCTTACTAAGGTTGGGAGGACGAGAAGCTCTCTTATCTAGTCTCATTTTGGAAAATGAAATTATTTCAACTCATCTCATTTAATCATTACAATTTTTTAAACTTTCAAATAAAATATAAAAAATAATTAAGCTATTTTAAATTTAAAAATAAAAGTAATATTGTATTCAACTTTTATGTTATCTTATTTCACTCGCATCTCACTTTCATCCCATTATGATGAGGTGACATTGCCCAACAATCTTTGAATTTCTTCTTTAAAAAAATAAGGGATCATCCAAAGGTGGTAAAAGTGCCTCATTTTATCTAGTGAGATGAAAGTGGGATACGTATTTGTAGCATTTATCAAATAATAAATATGAATTTATTTTGGTTTATACGAGCTTATAAGAGTCTAGTAGAGTTTTTTACTGAGTTGTATCATTTAATAATCAATCATAATTTTAGGTGCTAATAGCTCATTTAATTAATGAGTCAAGTGAAACTCCAATTTCATCGAGTCTATCAAGGTTATTTGATGAAAGATGAAAGGAGAATTTGATGGGATACCAAGACAGCTGTTAATATGGATAATTTTATTATGCCTAAATTAGGTTTAATGAGCTATTTTGGATATGCCTATGAGCAATAATTTATTGAGTTTGGCTATGAGTTTTTAATTAGGCCTATAGACCTAAATTTTTATTTTAAGGCTCATTGAGGTTTAGACAAGTGGGCCAATATTTTTTGGAAACCCCAATTGATATTTATCAGATAATTTTAAATAGGCTACAAACTCAAAATTTATATAATAGGTTAATGATTTTTATTGAACAAATGGACCAATATTTAATTGATATTTGGCCCAATGAATTATTTTAAAAGATCAAAAATATTTATTGGACGAGTTGAATTCTTTTGAAATTTAAAATGGGACTTGTTAAGTGACTTGGCCATAAAATTATAGGCAACCCTCGAAATATTGTAACTACGGAGAGAAAACAAAAACAAAATTGGGTAAGCCTATTTCAAATCATAATAAAAATTGCATAGGACAAAAAATTTCAAAAAACTTTAAAAGGCTTTAAGATGAATGAGATGTAATTAGAATATCTAGAATTTAATAATAATAATAATAATAATAATAATAATAATAATAATAATGGGTTAACAAAACTTAAGAAAATTATAAAGGCACCAAACATTAAAAAATTAATGATTTAAACAAAATGATTTTTATTGAGCATATGGGCCATATTTAATCGATATTAGGCCTGATGAGTTATTTTAAAAGTTTAAAAATATTTATTGGACGAGTTTAAAATTTAAAATCAGCCTAGACTTACTAAGTGACTTGGCCCATGAGATCATAGGCAAGCCTCGTATCATTGTGACGACCAAGAAAAAACGGAAACAAAATGGAGTAAGCCTATTTCAAATCATAATAAAAATTGCGTAGGACAAGAACTTTCAGAAAACTTTTAAAGGCATTAAGAAAAAAAATTAGACAAAAAGAAAAGTGAATGAGATTTAATTAGAATATCTAGAATTTAATAATAATAATAATAATAATAATAATAATAATATGTTGTAAATACATGAATATAGTAAAATATATTCCATGTATTTGATGGATGACCAATATAATTCTTATACATCCATGTATTCCTATTTCTCATGTTCATATATCCCCTTGATTCATGTATTTCCATTGTCTAAGTTCATATATCCATTTTTTCTTAAAAAAAAAAAACACTTCTCATTAACTGCCAAACAACATTACAAGTGTAAATCAGTCCATAAGACTTGTTGAACACAATTGGGAACAAAATCCAACCATACATTAGTTGCAATAACATTTCTAGAAAACCTTGCTAGTTTGTGTGCAGATTCATTGGCTTCTCTATTGATGTGTACAATTGAACAACTTTGAGATCTGCTCTTGAGTTGCTGAATGTCTGTTACTACATTTCCATAAATAGAATTCGAAATATTAGAATTGATTATCTCTTGGACTTGTAACAATGAATCAGTTTCAATGCATAAAGATTGAAAACCAAGAGGAATGTAGAATTGCAATCCTCTCAGTATCGCTATTAGCTCAATCTCCAAAGGCTTCATCACAACAACTTCTTTCTTACTCACTGTCATTAATACTTTTCCTTCCCAATCTCTTAAAATGAGCCCTACCCCTGCATTGCCCTCTGTATGAAAAATTGCCACATCTACGTTGAGTTTTTTCATTCCCTTTGGAGGTAACTACCATTGAGACATCTTCTTAATACTGCTTTAATCGAGAACTTTAACTGCTTTGTAGGTCTTATGCAAAGAAAGAGCATAGTTGATGACCTCTTCTGATGTGATATGTTTCTCATCAAAAACCCATTGATTTCTTCTATACCAGCATGCCCAAACAATCATAAACAATTTCTCTAACTCATCTTTACAGCAACTACCTTGTATTTGAGAAACCATCTCCCTAAAATCTCCATTTTGTCTTGCTGATCTAAGTTGAGGAAACTGCTTGCTCCACATTTCTGTAACTAGTTGATAGTGACAAAGGGCATGTGTTGTGCTTTCTATATTTGAAGAACAAAGTTGACATGTTGCATCTTCAACTACTTTCCTTCTTTTCAGATTGCTTATTGCTGGAAGAGCCTCAATGCATGTCCTCCAAACAAATACCTTAACTTTATGAGGAACCATCATATTCCAGATATCCTTCCATAGTTTCTTATTTGCACTGCTAGTAGAGCACTCCCCCTCTGCTGGTTTTGAATTCAACCTTCTAAACATTTTATAAGCACTTCTCACACTAAAACACCCATTCCTCTCAATATCCCATATTAATTTATCTTCATGGTTTTCTGCACTGAGAATGATTTTCAAAACTGCATCAACAGGTTCAGGGGCAATAATCTTCTTACTTTTTGCACATCCCACCAACAAGTATTCTGATCTATCATATCCTCCTCCTTCTTGTTATTTCCTCTGGTTACCTCTCCCATCTATTGTAGATTTTTGAAACCAGGGATCCAATGATCTTCCCACAATCTAATAATCCTCCCATTCTCAACCCTCCACCTGCAGGCTTGAAGAAGTTTGTCTTTCTCTCCATCTTCCTCTCCACACATAAGATGGGTTATGTCCAAGATTTGATGATTTAAAATTTGCTTTCGAAAAGTATCTGGCCTTGAACATTTTATGAAGTAGGCTATTCTCATTTTGCATTATTCTCCACCATTTGTTTGCAAGCAAAGCATCATTAAAAAGTCTCAAATCTTTGAATCCCATGCCCCCATCACCTTTAGTCTCACACATCCTCTTCCAACTCACCTAATGTATTTTCTTCTCTTCCTTTCTCTGGCCCCACCAAAACTTGGCCATCATCTGTTCTAGTTCATAACAAAGAGAATTGGACAATTTAAAACAAGTCATAGCATATGTTGGAATAGCTAATGCAACTACCTTGATTAAAATTTCTTTGCCCCTTGAGATAAAAACTTTTCCTTTCATTGTTGCAGTTTTGATCAAACTTTGTGCTTAATGTTTGAGAAGGCCCTCTTCTGATCTTTCCCAACCATAGGTGGTAGGACTAAGTACCTGTCATAATTCTGAAAAACTTGAATTCCCCAAAATGAGAGCAATTGTTGCGTTGCTGAAGAGACATTCTTACTAAAGACCAATGAGGTCTTTTCTCAATTGATTTTTTGTCCTAATGCCCTCTCTCATAAACTCCAAGGATTCTTTGTACCTCCATGTTCTCTTGAATAAATGCCTTACAGAAAAGGACACTATCATATGCAAACAACAGATGATTCAGCACAGGGACCCCTTTACAAACTCTTACTCCACTAATCTGTTTCCTTGTACCAACTTGATTCAAAAGAGAAATAAGGCCCTCAATCCCCAGCAAAAACAAATAGGGAGATAAAGGGTCTCCCTATCTTATCCCTTGAGAAGGATGAATAGGACCAACTAGTTCACGATTGATGAGGATGGAGAAAGTAACATATTTAACACAAAGCATGAAAAACTAAATCCATTTGTTTGCAAACCCCATATGTAGCATAACTGCCTCCAAGTATTGCCATTCGAGCCTATCATAGGCTTTGCTCATGTCCAACTTAAGAGACATGAATCCTTCTTTACCATTCCTTTTCCTTCTTAAAAAATCAATCATTTCATAAGCTACCAGTATATTATCATAACTGACTCTACTTGGTATATTATCATTTCATTTCATGTATCCTCTCATGCCTATAAAAGGGAGTATTGATGAGCATTTGTTGTAGACACACCAACGAAGTTGAGAGAAATAATATTGAGTTCCTGAAAAAATAGTTTCATATATTGTGGCCTTTCAATTCTCTAATTACTTATCTTTAATTTTATAGCATGAGAGTCTAGCCAATTATCATGTCTTTTGATCTTTGATGTTGAAAGCTATCTGTGAGATTTTCTCTAATCAATGTAAGGGGATGTTTGGGGAATGAGATGAGATGAGAATTTTGTGAATAATAGTGAAATGGTTTATGAATAGTAATGAGATCGTTTGAGTTTATTAGGTTTTGGAAATATGGGAGAGAAAAAGTTGAATAAAAAATATTATAAAGTTAAAATATTGTTAGAATATTATTTTTAATATTATTTTTATATTGAGATTTGAAAAAATTGAAATATTTTTTGTTTTCAATTTTTTATCTTTTATTTGAAAGTTTAGGAAAGTTGTAATGATTAATTTGAAAGTATTTGTATTTAAATGATGTTTGAAAAAGAAATGAGATAGAATGAGATGAGATAAGAAATATAGAAACTTTTTCCAAACATTTATATATGTTTGGGTTATGAGATGAGATACAAAATTCTCATCTCATCTCATCATTACAACTTTCCAAAACTCTCACACAAAATATAATAAACAATTCAACTTTTTCAAATCCTAAAACAATAATAATATTTAAAAATAATATTTTATACTTTCATCTAAAACAAAAAATTATCATCTCACTCCCCAAACTAAGTTCGTTTTTGTAACGTCACTCTCTAATCATTATGTCAGCATCATGTGCTTATAAATATAGATATCTATTGTGAATTATGTTATAACATATGTTCCACGCTCTTTGAAGCAAAATATTATATAATTCACATGACTTCATAGAGTTTATGAGTTTTGTATATATTCTTTTCTTAATTTCATAATACCTACTTATTTGATTTTTAATATATTTGTTATAGATAATGTCAAATCTTACAAAATTAGAATTTGTTACTCTTGAAGTTTCTAGCAACAATTAATTATCTTGGATTTTGGATGATGAAATCCATCTTGATGCAATGAACCTTGGAAATACTATCCAAGAAGAGAATGATACATTCCAGTAAGATTGCGCCAAAGCAATGATTTTTCTTCGCAATCATTTATATGAAAAATTGAGTACCTCACTATAAAAAAAAAACTCTTGATTATATCGAATAGTCTAAGGCAGAGATACGAGCACCATAAGACCATAATCCTGCCAAAAGCTTGCTATGATCGGATGCACCTGAGGTTGCAAGATTTTAAAACAGTGAAATATGCTTACAATTGACATTATGTGGAGAGAAAATTACTTATGAGGATAAATTAGAAAATACATATACCACATTTCATGCCTCAAATGTGCTCCTGCAACAACATTATTGAGAATGCAAGTTCATAAAATATTTTGAACTATTATTTTTTTTATTAGTGGCTGAACAGAATAATGAGCTTTTAATGAAAATTCATCAGTCTCGTTCAACCGGTTCTACTTTATTCCTTGAAGCAAATGGAACCTCTTTTTATAATCTTAAGGGAAATTGTGGACGTGAACATGGTAGGAAAAGCTATAAAAATTAAGGATACCGTACTTAAAATTATTCAAAAAGGAACTCAATATACCATTGGAAGTGGAACCACATGGAGACAAAAAATGATGAAAATAAAAGCTTACAGAATAAGCCTGTGAAAACTATGAGGATAAATATTATAGATGTGGTATGAGTGGGCATTGGTCACATACCTATTGTACCCCAAAATATTTAATAGACCTATAGCATGCCTATATCAAAGAAAGGGAAAAGGGAGTCAAAATGAATTTTGCCGATTACAATAATCCAATATATTCAACTTATACCTCAAATAGAATGGATGTCACCCATTGGATCTTTCATTTCTTTGGGAACCCGAACAAAAAAATATATATATATTTTCATTGGTGATGATTATGGTTACAAAAATTAATTTTTTTTCTTGTAATCACATTATATTTCAGTTATTATCTTCAACTATATTTTTTAATTTTCTTTTAAATTAATGAAGTTTTATATATGTTTTACTTTTACAAGTAAACATGGATTTTACTGATGAATTAATCAATTTGAAGAAAATTGATGGAAACATATGTCTCGCAAGCAGTTGTACCACACAAACAATTCTTAAAGATAAAAAATATTTTCAATGTTTAACATTGAATAGTGCTAATGTCAATACCATATCCAGTTTTTTGAACCTAATTAAAGGCTCTGGAAGAGCAAAAATAATGTTACCAGAATGAACAAAATTTTGTATTGGCGATACTTTGTATTCTTCAAAATCTAGAAGAAATTTACGAAGTTTCAAAGATATACATCGTAATGTTATCATGTTGAACCATCAATGAAGGCAGTAATGAACATCTTTATATTACTTCTATGATTTCGAGCTATAAACTCATGTTAGAAAAACTGTCAGCTTTCTTTTCTGAGATCAATTATGATGCATCGAATAATTGAAAACTCACATAGGCATCCTCTAAAAAACCAGAAGATTCTTTTACCAAGTGATTATTCATTTGCATCATGTTCTCAGGGTAAACTAATTATCAGACCATCATCTTTTAAGTAGGGCTGTGCATCTGGATCCGAATCTGGATACCTGGGACGATCCAGATTCGCATCCTGATTTTTAAAAACGGGCGGATATCCACTCGGGTAAACCGAATTGAAACCCGGGCAGATATCTGGGTTTGGACCAGGATATCCGGTTTCAAACTGGAAATTCGGATTTTGTACTTTTTTTTTGAGTTTTTTTTTAGAAAAAAATGTTTTTACCACTTTTAAAAAGCTTTTTTTTTCAAAAAAAAATCTCTTTAACACTTTTTAAAAGGTTTTTCATCCAAATTTGTACCAGTATATCCGGATTTTACACCATTTTTTTTTAAATAAATATGTTTTTAACACTTTTAAAACCCTTTTTTTTTAAAAGCTTGTTAACACTTTTTAAAAGGCTTTTTTATAGGCCTTTATGTTTATTATTTTTTCTAGTGAATTTTTTAGGCATTTTTTTAAACTTTTTTTTTATTACCTATTCAAATTTTTATAAAACAAAATAAATAATAATAGACATCAACATACACAATACATTATATTGTGGTTTACAAGGAACAAATAGTGAAAAAATTAAAAGCAGCAACAAAGAACTGTGGAAGAACATTTGAAGTCGAGCCCCCATCCTCTTCATTGTGAGTTGTGGGAAACAAAGAACTGGAAATCAAGAAATTAGTAAAAAAATCATATCCCAACTGATATGCCTATAATATTAGAGAAAAAAATGAGATAGTGAGAAAGCATCATGAGATAATCCACCATTGTCTTCTCTAAAGTTCATCTCAAAGAAACAAAAAGAGAAATAATGGTGTGAAGAAATGTAGTTCATAGTTTGAGTCATGTGGACAATTTTCTCATGAACTTCACACAAAATAATCATCTCAGCAGGTAATGAAGTTCACTTCTTGAGAAAGGAAAGGAGAAAAGTCAGATACCTGAATGAGACTAGAGACCAAGTGAGGCCTATTAAACTGGCATATGCGTTGGGATTTCTCATCAGATTTCTCCAGACCCAGATCCAAACCAAAAGGAAGGAAAAGAAAGTTTAATGTACGCGGTGGAGAAATAGAGAACTTCAGATTCTTGACAATAAACTAGAGATTAGGAAAAAATAAATAAAACCCAGATCCAAACCAAAACGGAAGGGAAAAAAAGTTTGATGGACGCAGTCCCAACATCCAGAGATAAAATAAAAAATAGAAAAATACCCCAAACACAGATCCAAACCAAAAGATTATAGAGAAATAGAAAGGACAGAACAAACAACCAAGAACAGATTCAAATCATTCACTATCAGCTATCTAAACGAGTCCGATATGCAAGAGATCTACGAGAACTTCAAAACCAAGACAGAAACATTTCGCACAAACCAAATCTATACAATGAAATTTCAAAAACCCCATAAAACGTTCGAATCTAGAATGACAACCAAGATTCACAAACCAAAAGGTTATAAAGTCAAATAAAAATCAAAACCCATATCTAATCTATCCATATCTACATTTAAAAAGTGAGAAATGCTCACATGGATATGGACTCAAATAAAAACATAAACCCAGATCTAATATATCCATATCTACATCTAAAACATGAAAGAGCTCACATGGATATGAAGTCAAACAAAAATGTAAACCCAGATATGGGAGAAGTTGCCTTGTGAGAGAGTGAGTAACCAAATTCCATGGCATTTGAAACCCATTTGTCCCAAGTTTTCTTAGTAACCAAACATGAACGAACTAAATCTAGAGAGAGAGAGAGAGAGAGAGAGGGAAACCTTGTGAACCTTATTTTGTAGTCTTTGGCAGAGACGATGGTGAGAGAGCGAAGCCTTTGAGTGAGGGCAGCGATTATGCAGAGCATTTGAGGAAGAATTGAGCCATGGACCTTGCTACTCACTGAAGGCGATAGATCTTCTTTAGGGATGCTAAGGTTTCGGGGGTGTGTGAAAGAGAGAGAGAGAGAGAGAGAGAGTCTCGGTCTCATAATCCAAGAGCCGTTTATGTTTAAAAGAAAAGCATCTAGTTACGGATATTCGGTTTAAAAACTGGATTTGTAACAGGATCTGGGTGAGTATTTGATTTTTCTACCTACCCGGGTTCAATCTAGGTAGGTATGGCGGATACCTGCTCGGATTGACTCGAATTTCCAGGTTTCGGACCGGACCGGAAAAAATCTAGCCCGGTTCTACACCCTTACTTCTAAGGTAGTAATTGAATCCCTGTTATTTCTAGAAAGAATTCATGAGGACATATGTGGGCCAATAAATCCACCATGTAAACCATTTAGAAATTTTACGATCTTAATAGATGCATCAAGTAGGTGGTCACATGTTTGTCTATCTTTACTTTTAATGTTGCATTTGCTAGACTTCTTGCACAAATAATTAAATTATGAGCTCAATTTTCTTATTATTCAGTCAAATCTATCAAGATTGAATAGTGCAGAAGAATTTACATTCCAATTCTTTGATGATTATTTCATGTTAATAGGAATTTATATTGAACATTCAGTTGCCAATGTGCATACTCAAAATGGTTTGGCAGAATTGTATATTAAACGACTACAATTAATTGCTAGACATTTGCTTATGAGAACAAAACTATCAAATTTTGCTTGGGGACATGCAATTTTATATTCTGCATCATTAGTTCGGATTAGACCAATTGCCATAGGAAACACTCCCTGTTACAAGTTGCTTTTGGTCAATCACAATATATTTTTCATATTCGTACTTTTTGTTGTGCTGTCTATGTTTAGATTGTAGCCCCCAAGCGCACTAAGGTGGGCCCTCAACGAAGACTTGAAATTTATATTAGTTTTGATTCTTGTTCTATTGTTAGATACCTTGAGTGTTTAACTGGTGATATTTTTAAGGTAAGCTTTGAAAATTCTTATTTTGATGAAACAATTTTCCTACCATTAGGAAAAGAATATGTGTCTGAAGCACAAAGAGAAATAACATGAAATGTTTCAACATTATCCCATCTTGATCCTTATACAAATTAATGTGATTTGGAAGTTCAGAGGATTATTCGTTTGCAAGGTATTGCAAATCGTTTACTGGATGCATTTACTGATAGTGAAAAAATAATAAAATTTTATATTCTACCTGCTAATATCCCTCTGATGATTGAAGTCCTTATAGGACAATCAAGAAATCTAGTAACAAATGAATCAAAGACATGCCTGCAGCATGGAAGACCTATTGGTGTAAAGGACAGGATTCTCCGAAAGAGAAGACTAAAAGAAAAAGAAATTGGTGTTCCTGAAGAAGCCATATCCACAAAACATGCAACAAAATCAATTGATCTATCCAAAATCTCAACACCAAATTCTCCTAAAACAAGAATCTCTTGAAGAGGAATCTCCTAAAGAGTTATCTTTTGAAAAGGAATAGGTGCTTGAAAATAATGAGATTTCGATACGTTATGTAAGTACAAGAGAATTATGGGATAGAAATAAAATTGTTATCGAAAACATATTTTCATTTGAAATCAACGTTTATTGATAAAGTTTATGAAATTAATATTTATTGGCAAGTTATATAATAAAGTAAAGAGTTGGAATTAATTATGAATTAATGATTGGTTATGTTTATTGCTTTTATGATTAATTATGAAATGATTTGTGCTTCTTAATATAATGTTTAGTCATTCATTATATATATATATATATATATATATATATATATATTTATGCATTAAAATGAATTGGGAAGTACAAAAATCCATAGCAATCGCAAGTCTAATTTATGGATCGCGAACATTGAGATGTACAAAAATCCGTATATAGTGGTCCACCTACGATTTCAACATTTATCAAAATGAAACCGTAGATTTTATAGGAGGAACACTTGGGACCCTTTGGATATTGAGAATATATAAAAATATATGTAAATAATAGTGAAATAGTTTGAGTTAAGATATTTTATTAGGTTTTGGAAAAAAAATAAAAATATTATAAAGTTAAAAAAGTATTTGAATATAATTTTTTCATAGAATGTTTTTTTTTAAATTTAAAAATAAGAGCTAAATGATGCCATTTTAACAAAAATTGAGTCAATTTTGGAGGTGAGTCAGGAATCGAGTAATACCTGATCCAAATCGATACCGTTCTGATTTCCGGCCTGTTTCATTTCAGTCAGATTATTTTGAGATGGGTCAGTCGGGTAGGGTTTTGATTTTTTGTGCTCCTATTCTTAATTTTATTTCTAGTAGAGTAATTATAGTAAATGTTTCGGTCAATGAAAAACAAATTTATCCCATTTTTCATAATTTTTTTGAATGGCATGGCAAGACCTTACAAAATTTAAGCAACTTCTTTCGCAAAAACTTTTGGGAGCAACTGCAAATTTTAACAAGGTACTGGGAGGGGTCAAGGGGTTGGTAATATACTCAAAAGAAAAAAAAAACTAATTATGAATGGATTCAATGCCACATGCAAACATACAGTTGCTGCATGCCATCCCATTGATGCTATAAAAACATATATATATATATATATATATATCAATTTGGTGCAGGAAGAATAACAACAGATCATATGTGAGTTTCAACAACCATCTGAGGGAAGAGTAGTTTGTATGTTAGAAGGCATCAGGATGTTGAAACCATCTGCTGCAGTAGATACGACCATTCCTGGAATCTGTGAATGCCAATGTATTTCTTTCAAGTCTTTTTGACCCTGTTTAAAGTCAAAGCATTGTTGAGTTAACACACTGAGTTCAATCAGTAGAGAAATTTCTAAATCCATCATCTCACTAAGAGGAAAGTTCGGATAAAAGAGAAGCGGAGTGGGTTACCTGATGAACAAACAGAAGTTGTGGAGGTAGATCTTCAGGGTCATTTACTTGCTCTTTTGTTTTAGCTCTGAACTCTGCCTCCTCTTCGTCATCCTTTTCTAAGGAAAGGTCCCATATTCTACGCAATGAAGCCAAGCGATCAAAAATAAATAAATGATACTCAGAAAAATTTAACATTAGAACTTCTATCCAAAGATGAATAATAAAACTACAAACATATATATTTGATTGACCACTTCTTATTTATGCGCCAACCCAATCTATCATGTGTATCACTTACGTTAGCTGATTGTCGGATGATGAAATAACCAAAGTAGAGGCTTCATGTGGACTCCACTCAATGGACGTGATAGGGTGTTTATGGTATTCAAAATGTACCACTACAAAATCTCCGTCATGCTCACAAAAAAATCACATTTAACATCAGCATTATCAACATCAAGAAACCCATTTCATAACCTACAATCCTTTTCTAGCATAAGAAAAAGAAAGGGAGGCAGAGAGAGAGAGGGAGATCAACCATTTCTTTGACTGCAAAAAATGTATACCTGTGTATGTAGGAACATAATACACATATAAAACACAAAGGGGAAAAACACAAAGTGCCTTATCCCCCCTTTTTAGCAGTCTCAAGTATCATACAATGCATACTAAAGAGGCAAAGCACTTTCTTTTCCTTTTTTTTTTTTTTTTTTGATGTTGGGGAACCTCTCTAAGGCAAGGCCCTTCAGACCTATCCCTGTAGAGTAGACCCCAATCACATGCAGCGCACCCTGAAAAGTTTTCCTACACGGAATTAGTTAAATCGCTAGTTTTACATCAGGGGGTGTGGCCCCAATGGATTGTTTACACCCATGAGGTGTTGAACCATGGATCTCGAAGGGAGTGATATCACAAAAACAAGGCTTTCACCACATGGGCCAACCCCTTGGGGTTAAAGAAGCAAAGTACTTTCTTTAAAGAATGCAGCTGGTTCCACCTTTCTTTTGTTAGTTAACCAACTTTTTTTAAACAGAGATTGTAGTAATTGTGTGTGACCAATCTGAATACATGAAAGTCACAATATAAGTTATACAATCAATGCAGAAGAGTGAAAGCAATAAGATTGAAGACATACTATTCTAACAATGGCCCTTAACCTGATAATTTATTATAGATCATATATTGTTTCAGAAAATATGATGGAATATCCATACCTCAGATCATATAGTCTGAGGTCACGAATAGAAATTGTCTCGTCATCACTGGCAGATGCCAATATATAGCTAGCCAGCCTAATTAGAATCAAGGAAGCGCCAAGACTGATCACCACATAAATATGCATGGACGTAAGGATTTTCTAATAGAGCAACAACTAGAACTATTAGCAACCTGTTCCACGATACGACATTCACATCTGCATTATGAGCCTTGAAAGATGCTGCTGCTGACTTCCCTAAACGGGCATCCCATATTGCAATAGTCCCATCCATGGAACAAGAGGCAAACACATGAGGTTCTGTAGGGCTCCACTACAGGAGAAGATGTAAGGCCTAGTTTTTCTTTTTATTTGTGAACCCTGGATCGTGTTGGAGGGCCCAACCCTTTTCCTTGGAGGTGTGTGAACGACGCTGTTTTGGGGGTAAGTATCTTCTTCCTCAACTTCTCTTCCCCCCCCCCCCAATTTGCATCTCGCCCTCTTTCTCTTTTGGTTTCTTTTGTTTCCTGGGTTTCCCTCGTTCAAATGCCTCTCTCACACGTAACCCACATTCACTTCCCGATTTCATCTCTTTCTTTCCGTTTGGTTGGTTTCGTGAGTCCGAATCGTATGCCCTTAATTTCCTCCATTTTTTCCTTTTCCCTCAATTTGGTTTCTCACTCGGTTGCATTCCACCATCTTTGCAGATTAACGTGTCCCTCTCCCTCGCGTTTACCTCTATTTTATTTTCTGCAACTAGTTTTTCTATCTTCAAGACGCATCTCTTCCTCTTCCATTTGGTGATATTTTTGCTACCTACAGGTATCTCCTTCTCCCTCTCTCTTACTCTGTTTTTCTTTTCTCTGTGTTTTGCGTGGTGATTGCAGGTAGGGCAAATGCATTTAGTGCTTTTCTTTTTCTTGCTTTCACTGTGTTCCTCTTAGTCACTTACTCACGCTCAGTTCTCTCTTCCTCTCTCTCCCGTCTGTGAAGTGTACAATCTCAGTGAGTAACGCCGAGCCTTGTTGCGCGAAGGGAGATCCTCTTGGTTTCACAAATGCCACACACATATTCTGAGTTTATTCTCTCTTTTCCAGCTCTCACACTCACTCACCTGCATGATGTTCTAGCTAATTTCTAGTGCTACGTTGTTGGGTGGAAAATAAATATTTGACTGGTTGCCGAGAGCTACTTCAGTGGTCCCACGTTTTGGTGGTTTTTCATTCGGTGTGCCTTGTAATTGTCGTAGTGCTGTGAGTTCAAAGTTCTACATGGTTTCACATAAACATTGAGCCTTCATTGTAAGTTTTCCACTTCGTCGTGTATCTTATAAATTTTGGTTTGTTGGTTTGGTGTTTTAGAAATAATTAGAAGGGAGTTTGTTGGGTGCCGATTAACATCTAGAAGTGTTGGGATTTTTCTGTTGTGGAGTTGTGAACGCAGAGAAATGTGCAGTGTGTAGTGTCGTCTTGGTTAAATTGTTGGCGATTGCTTGGGATTATGAGCTGCTGAAATAAGTGTGATTTATTGATGAGTTGAGTTGACATTGGTTTTAATGGTTGTATTGGACAATATTAAGAATAGTATATGGTACTTTGGGTTGAAATGATGGCTGTCCAATTTGCTATATGGTTGTCTTAGTGAGTTGTTGTTGCTATTATATGGTTTGGGATTTTGGGTTTTAATTATTAGATGGAAGTTATGCCATTCGTTGTTTAATACTCGGTGTATATATTTTGTTTCTATCAATAGGTGACGAGATTTTTAGAAGTCGAATTCAAGCCATAGATAATACATTGCAGGAGTCAGGTAAGCGGGGTTCCTATGCTAGGCTTTACACGAATTATTGAGACTGCGGTTGATTTTCTGGAAACTTTGCATATTTTGTGATGAAATGAGAACTTGGAAAAAACAAAACCAACCTCGGTCGTTTATTTGCATACTCATGAAATCTGTGTGGAAAAGGAAAATTATTTTCTAACATGCATTGTGTAGACATGAGCTAAATTTTGTTATGATGTCTCTGAAATATGAAAAAGAGTGATATTTGAGAATTCTGAAAAATTGTGCATTTATTTAGAAAGATGCTCCGACTTTTGTTTTCAGCATGTAAGATTGACCTGATTATGTTTTGGTACTCTGTTTTATTTTGATATGGCATCTAAAAATCTTTGTTATGGTTTACTGATTTTGTATCTAACTCTGTCTCTGCTCTGCTCTGCTCGGGTTGGTACCAACTTCTCTGTCTCTGAGTGCACCCACTTTGGAAATAAAGTGGTTTTATTGTGGTCTTTTCTGTGTGCACACTCGGGGCTCCAAGAAGAATAAGGGAAATATTTCACCTTTGTCTCTGCCCGGTTTGGCTACCGGGGATAGCACAAGCCTACCACGGGGGTGAATATTTTGTTCTGCATGATAACACTGAAAAATATTTTGTTATGCATGCTATGCTTTGTAAATGCTCATATTTGCATGCTAATATATGTCCTCTGCTTACTAAGTTGTTGATAACTCACCCCCTATCATTATAATATTTTTTAGATGATGTGGAGAGTCCAACTGAGGACCTGGATTAGATTGGTGAGTATGATTAAGCTGAGGAGATGATGTTAGAAGAAGGAATTCTGATGTCCTTTAGTTTTAATGTCTTTTAGATTTAATTATATCATGGGTTCAAGAAGACTTATGAAATTATTAGTTTGGTTTGTTATGACAACCGGGAGATTGTGGACTCTTTAGTTTATTTTGTTGCGGTAATGATTTTGTGGAGTTTTCAATGTGGTTATTTAGAATACATGAGATTGAGTTTTGCTAAAAAAGTTTTTGGAGTTTCATTTTAGTTGTGTTGGAAAACATGTACTTAAGTGACAGGTAGTAATTCTCCAGGCCACTCGTATTTGGGGCGTTACATTTGGTATCAGAGCCAGGTTTGAGGTTCTGCAGACTATAGTATGTAAGATTTCAAAGTATAGATAGTGTTTAAGAAGTCATTTTCAGATTTATGATGATAGTGAAGCAAACTATAGGGTTGAATATTGTAGATGTGGGAAGTCTTAGAATTCGCAGGTTTTAGGAATGGTTTTTGAGATGTGGTATTTCATAGGTCTATGAACTAAGTTCATGTTGATTAAGGTTTAGTTTAATTACGGAGTCTTCTTAAATAGTTAGATAGGGTAAAGTAATAGATTTTGGGAAATTGATTATTACTACAGTTATGTGTACTTCTTTCCTCTCTTTTATGGGTATTCTTATAATTTTGAAATATAATATATATGTTTTGTTTTTACAAATATCACTAAATTTTTATGTTCATATAAACTCTATTTTTTGAAACGATTATTAAAAATTCAAGTTATTTTGTCAGGATGCCACCTCGTCTTAGAGAACGAAGCATGTCGGATCTGAATGCAAATGAGAATGAGAGGGAAGCAAACCTGAGTGCTTCCGAAGTACTACGAGCAGCTAAACATCAATTAATTGATGACCTTGTGCAGAATCCTTCGGGTCGCCATCGTAACTATAATGAAGGGGGATGTACCATAGAGCAATTCAATCGAATGCACCCTCCTTTATTTGATGGAAGAGGCGATCCAAGTCTGGCAGAGGATTGGATTCATGACATTGAGGAGATTTTGCGGGTCTTAACCTGTACAGATGAGCAAAAAGTGGCGTACGCCACATTCAAGCTTACTGGGGAAGCAAAGAGGTGAAGGAGCTCTGAAAAAACTATCAGAGAAGCAGAGGGGACTGAGATAGTCAGTTGGCTGCGTTTCAAACATATCTTTCTTGAGCCCTTCTTCCCTAGCCAATTCCGTGAGGATAAGGCTATGGAATTTGCCACCTTGGTTCAGGGAACAATGACGGTACATCAGTATGCAGCTAGGTTTACTGAGTTATCCTGTTTTGCTACTTATTTGATTCCCGATGAGGAAAAGAAGGTGCACAAATTTGAGCAAGGACTGAATGAGAAACTGTATGAGTGTGTGGTGGGTTTTTAGATTCGAAATTTCTCAGAAATTGTGAATAAGGCCATAGTTTTTGAAAGAACCCTCCAAAGAAGCACTGCATTACATGAACAAAGGAAAAGGACTACTCCTACTGGGTACCATTCTGGCATAGACCAGGGACCATGGAAAAAGAGGAATGAAGGTAGTAGCTTGGGAAAAAGGCCGGTTCAGGGTAACCAACAACCCTATCAGTGTAGGACATGCAATCAAGTGCACTCCGGAGAGTGCAGAAAAGGGGCAGGATCGTGTTTTCGTTGTGGCAAATCAGGACACTACATCAAGGACTGGCCAATGCAATTGGGTAGCAACAAGGCGACCATACCGCCACCTCAGAGAAGTGAAGTTCCAGCACGGGGTAGCAACCTACGTCCTACTGCGCTTGCACGAGTTTTTGCATTAACACCTAGAGAGGTTAAGGATAGGAATGATGTGATCATTGGTATGACTCCTTTGTTTTGTTTTAAGGATTTTATTTTATTTTAGCATTTTTTTGTTTGTTGGTTTTGGTTAAGACTTTGAATATTTTTGGTTCATGCATAAGACTGTTTGTGGTCACAGGTACTCTTTCTTTGTTTTCTAATAATGCTATTGTGTTATTTGACTCAGGAGCGACACATTCTTTTGTTTCCACGACTTACTCTAGATTTTGCACTTTAGAAACTGAAAGGTTGAAGCACAAGTTAGTGGTCGTGACCCCAACGGAAAATTCAGTAGTCTGTAGTGAGTTTCTACAGGGATGCCCTCTATCTATAGAGGGAAGACTGATGCCAGCAGATTTAATAGTGTTCCACATGGTTGGGTTTGATGTGATTTTGGGTATGGATTGGCTGGCTTCTTACCATGCTACTATTGATTGTTTTAAAAAAAGAAATGCTTTTCAGACCCCCAAAAGAAAGTGAATTTCGGTTCACAGGGTTGAAAGTAAGGTTGGTTCCACCCATCATATCTGCCATTCAGGTTGGAAAATTGTTACGTGATGGTTGTCAGGGATTCTTAGCCTATGTGGTTGAAGCACCAAAGGAAGAATTGAAGTTGGAACAAATACCTGTTGTGAGTGAATATCAAGAGGTTTTTCCATAAGATTTATCTGGACTTCCACCCGAGCGGGAGGTAGAGTTTGCGATTGAACTAGTCCCAGGCATGGCACTGTTTTGTTGCTGCGTCGCCGCTTCTACCACCTTCGTGATCTTTCAAAAATTATAATATAACATTACCAAAACACTAAATGTATTTCTGCGCTAATTCATTTTTACTGTGAATTTATTGGTTGTGCAGGACTGAGTTCGAGAAGTAAGGGGATCGGTTGGATTGGATGATGGAGTTGTTTGTGTGAGATTGATTTATGCTATGAAATTTGTTGGCTGTTTTGGATTTAAATATTGGTGTTTTGAGTTTGACGTTAGTCATGGTGAATATTGGTGATTTTAGGAAGTGATGTTATATTTTTGGATTATTGGTTTAGTGTTTTGGTAATGTTTAGAAGGGTTTGTTGGGGCCTTTTAACATCTAGAAGTGGTGAGATATTTTTTTCCTATTGTGGAGTTGGGAACGGAGAGAGAGTAGTGTGTAGTGTCGTCTTGGTTAAATTGTTGACAATTACTTGGGAGTATGAGCTGCTGAAATAAGTGTGAGTTAGTGATAATCGGAGTTGACATTGGTTTTGATGTTTGTATTGGACAATACTGAGATTGGTATAGAATATTTTGGGTCAAAGTGTGGGCTGTCCAGATTGTTATTTGGTTGTTTGAGTTGGATTAAACTTGCTGAATTATGGTCTAGAAATTGGGTCTTAAGTTGTCTAAGACCAATTTTGTGTTGTTGGACTTTAATATTCAGTTTATATTATTTTTGTGAATAGGTGACCAGACGGATAGAGACCGTATTCAAGTCATAGATAAATGCACTGCAGGAGTCAGCTAAGCGGGGTTCCTATGCTAGGCCTTACACGAATTATTGAGACTGAGGTTGATTTTCTGAAAATTTTGCATATTTTTATGATGAAATGAGAACTTGGGAAAAACAAAACCAACCTCAGTCGTTTATTTGCATACTTATGAAATCTGTGTGGAAAAGGAAAAATATATTCTGACATGCATTGTGTAGACATGAGCTAAATTCTGTCATGTGGTTTCTGAAATCTGAAAAATGAGCGATATTGAGAATATAAAAAGTTGTACATTTATTTGAAAAGATGTTCTGGCTTTTGTGTTCAGTGTGTATAAACTGTCTGATTCTGTTTTGATACTCTGTATTGTTTTGATATAACATCTGAAAACCTTTGGCATGGTGTACTGGTTTTCGTATCTGACTCTGTCTCTGCTTTGCTCTACTTTGCTCTGTTATGCTCTGCTCTGTTTGGGTTGGTACCAACTTCTGTCTCTGAGTGCACCTACTTTGGAAACAAAGTGGTTTTATTGTGGTCTTTCCTGTGTGCACACTCGGGGCTCCGAGAAGAATAAAGGAAAGATTTCACCTCTGTCTCTGCCTGGTTTGGCCACCGGGGTTAGCACAACCTTACCACGAGGGTGAAACATGGTCTCTGCTCTGTTTGATGCTCTGTTTGGATCTGATGATGATACTCAGTTTATATTATGCCAAAGTATTATGAGTTTTACTTGTCTTAAAACCATCGCTCTGTTACTTTGGAAAGTATGTCCTGTTCTGCATGATAACTCTGGAAAATATTTTGTTTTGCATGCTATACTTTGTAAATGCTCATGTTTGCACGTTAGCATATGACTTCTGCTTACTGAATTGTTGATAACTCATCCCCTATCATTATAATATTTTTCAGATGATGTGGAAAGTCCAAATGAGGACCTGGATTAGATTGGTGAACGTGTTTAAGCTAGGGAGATGTTGTTAGAAGAAGGACTTCTGATTATGATGTTCTTAGTTATAAAGTCTTTGAGTTTTATTTATATCTTGGGTTTTAGTAAGATTTATGATATTATTGGTTGGGTTGTTATGACTATCGGGAGATTTCGGATTCCTTAGTTTATTTTAGCTGCAGTAATGACTTTGTGGAGTTTTCAATGTGGTTATTTAGAACTCTTGATATTGAGTTTTGCTATTAAAGATTTGAGTTTTATTTTAGTTGTGTTGGAAAATAAGTTCTTAAGAGACAGGTAGTAAGTCTCCAAACCAATCGGGTTTGGGGCGTTACAGTTCTACCCAAGGGGCCATCATAAGCTGGTGACTTCAATTTGTTTAAAATTTCTGATACCAAATCCGGAAAGCAGCTCTCGACAGCCAAGTAAAGTGGGGTCTCACCAACAGCATTAGCACCGAACAAAAATTCTTGATCTACACCCATTAGTAACTGTTTTACTACTTCAATGTGATTATACCGTACAGCCTCATGTAAGGCCGTATCTCTTTCTTTGTTCAGCTTCCCAATCATCTCCTTCATAGCTTCAACGACTCCACTTTCGAGATCTTGATGTTGGGATTTTTTATGTTCAATTAGGACTTTGACGATGGAAGCATGCCCATACCTTGCCGCCAAATGTAACGGAGTATCATCTTCCGCGTTGGCTTTCAATAAAAGTGACGGACACTTGTCCAGTACATCTTTCACAAATTTTGCCGCTGAGGTTTTGTTAGTTCCTCCAACGGCACTAGACTCTTCTTCAATGAGGAAACTTGAAATGCAAAAATGTAAGATTGTATTTTTATTAACGGTCAAAAATCCATCAAGTGGATGGGAGATATCATATTGTTCTAAGGCCTCCAGGTTGCCTAGTGCCGCCGCTTTATAGATAATAGGATCCATTAATTGCAGTGAGGCGTGTTTGTATGCTGCAAGAGAGTACGCTAGAAAATCCTACGTTAGACATAGGCATTATAGTTGATGTCACATTTAACATTTTTCTATTAACGAGCAAATCCTATCCATATTATGACAAAATGCCTTTTTGACAATTTCCTGCTCCATCCGTACGATGAACATGGGTCTGGAAATTGGAATTCTGGATAACGCTGAGTTTTAATCTTTGGAAGGACTAGACTGAAATAGATGCACTTGAGAACTTGAAGACAAAGTTTAAGGATAAAAGAGAGTAGTAATCATATATTAATTTAATGAAAATCAAAATGTAATTAACTCAAAGTAAAGCATATATAACCATACAATCAATTAGAAATATTAAAACGTTCATCTAAGATCAAACAGAGGTTATATATATGTTAAGAGATCATATAAAAACACAAGAAGTAAAAGTAATCTTACTTCCGAGTTAGTAAGCAACGCAACCTCCAGAACCTTAATTTAACTCCTCCACCTCAAATGTGGATCAGTTGTGATATTTATAGGGAAGGCTTACTACTCATTAGGCATTTAGCATTAGACGTAACCATTACGCGGTGTCATGTTGTGGGGTATCACTTCAAGCTTTTACTTTTTAAAGAACTAATTAAAGTGGTAATGCTTCTTTTCTGCCATATTATTAAAGTAAATATAGATGCTATAAGAAATGCTTATACCACATACTTCATTTTTTTAATATACGATTTGTTATTTTTGTCATTCTATTTAAACAAACACATATTTAAGCATTAAAATATAAGGACAAAATTGAGAAATCACATATTACTTAGGTGGATGTGTGTGGTGTAAGATTTTCTTGTAGAATTTCTCTAAAATAAATACTATAAATACTTTCAATTTTTTATTTGTTTTAAATTAAGAGAGAAACATTTTCTTAAAAAAATTAGAAGAAAATAATGAAGCAAGAATATAAAAGAACTTCAAAAAGGACCCGTGATCTGGCGAAATGGGAGGGGAAAATACTTTATTCATACTTTAAAGATCATTGATTTTTTTAAAAAAATTCTAGTTTTTTGGAATTAATTAATAAATATTTTTATTTAAAAAGTGTTGATGGTTTTAAAATTCTTAACTTTTTAAGTAGTTAATTAATTAATTTTTCTTGGATTAGCTAACAAAATTTATTTGCTTTTATGTTTATGTCATTTTAAAAATAATTCTAGATCTTTGTTATAAATTGAAGTTCATTCCTATATGTTTGAGTCAAAATTATTCAAATACAATGAGTCAAAATTATTCAGATACAATTGATGATGTAGACAACTAAAAGATAGACTGAGATAATATATTTAGAGATTTGTTTTTAGTTTTTGTTATATATCTTGATTTTGTCATTTTGTGATATTAATTTATTATATTTTAACATCTTAACATATAATTAACCACCCATATGACGAATATACTACATGAAGATGATTGAGGTTTTGAGGTGCATGTGTGAAATTGTGCAAGTGTTGTTTGTTCAATTTTATGTCATTATTTTTATAAATTGATATGGAGCTATCTTATTTCCTTACTAAGTATGTCCTCTTTTCTTGACACAACTTGAAATGGTACCCAATATTTGGTTCTCTTTTGTTGTTGGAAATAGAAATAGGAACATTTCATTTGTGTTGGTTCAGAAAATGTTGATTGTTGTTGTACTTTGGAACAAATAATAATATTTGGTGGCATGTTGTGTTTCAGCAATGTGTTATTGGATGATGGATGATGAATTGATTGTGAAATTCAACAATGAAGTATTGAGTGGTTGGCTTGTATTTGGTTATTGTAAACGACTGGGAGGCTAGCTGTGTTTCAGCACAACTTGGAATGAGAACAAACACCAGAGATTTGGTTTTGTTTTGTTGTTTGAATAGGAATAGATAATTAATTTTAATTTATGTTTTTGGTTGTTGTAGTTGGGAAGAAATGACAATATTTGGTGGCCAGTTGTTTTTCAGCAGTTTTGGTTTGTTTGTTTTTTTATAGTGGTTATGTTTTTTCAATGCTGTTAATGTTGTTTCCAACTTTGTGCCCTTGATGACATATGGCTAACAACTGATATGGCATGCAATAGCTAGATTTTAGTTAAATCTTTTTATAGTTAAATATATATTATAAATATTGATGTGGAATGCCTATTAATAGGGACAGCTTGTTGCCCATATTCAAAGAGTTTTGGTTATGTTTTTAGTAAACTTGAAATTTGAAAGTCTAAGGTCCCATTTGGAACTTGGATTGAACTGTCAACTCTTTGTATTATATATATAACTTGGAAGACAGAACCTCCTGTTTTATTGAAGCTCACTTATGGCTAAGAAACCATGGTAGAACAAACAAAACAACCAGCTACAACTCAGCTTTAACAGCAAAACAATACAACCAACCAGGAGGAAAACCAAAGTATGCCAAAGTATAAAAATTCAACCAATTACAAGACATTTCTGAAATAAGGAAAACCAAGTTTATCTGTCCTAATCAACCCCCTCAAAAGAGGAGGAACCTGATTCATCTCAGACCATGACCCTGCACAATCTTCCGAAGCCATGCGGGCTAATAAGTTAGCAGGAGCATTTCCTTCCCTGAAAACATGATTGATTGAAAACGCCTTACCTCTCAATAAGACCATCAATTCTTCCCAAAAATCTTCAATGTACCAAATAGGACACTTAGCTCTTCGAAACCAATTAACCACAGTTAATGAATCCATCTCTAACTTTATTTTATCCAAACCGTATAAACAAATTGTTCTCACTCCAAGAAATAAAGCCATGAATTCTGCATAATTGTTTGTGCCATGCTCAAGAGGAGAAGAGAAAGCAAATCAGTGGTTGAAGATGATCAACAGAAAGAGAGATAGAGAGATAAGAAGATGATCAATAGACGGATGGATAGAGAGATCAAGGGACGACAAACTGACGGACGGATCAAGAGGAATTTTTGAGACAAATAGGAAGAGTTTCAACCTTCTCTATACAGTGAGATGTAAAGATCTATGAGTGATTGTAAACAGATATATTATATTGGAGACTTCCCTCCCCAAACCTTCGTGGACGTAGGCATATTGCCGAACCACGTAAATCTTAGTGTCATTTCTTTGTACTTTCACAACACTTATTTTTCATTCACAGCCATGAACGTATGAAACACCACCGTACAGCCGCACCGACATTGTCGGCATAGAGTTGCCCAGGCCCGCAAAACACGACATCAACAACACTGTTGCGTGCAAACATAACAAAAATATGAGGCTTTCGTGTATGTGGGGGGCCTAGGCAGATGCCTTACGTGATATTTTGATGTAAATGCTTGGGTTGTTTGGCAAATATTCTATGAATAGTGAAAATATAAAAGTTGAAACAAAAACTTTATAGGGTTTTGCGAAAGTTGTGGACACAGCTTAAAAGTTTTCCTGCACCGCGTCTAGGCAATGTAGTCACATTGTCCAATCAATTGGGGTGAGCACCAATCCCAATCCAAATGGTGTCCAAATTCCCAAGATCTATTTTGATTCTAATTTTGTTGTAGTCTGAATCAACCACCACTCTAATTTGTGTAGGTTTCGATTCGATTCAACTTAAAAGTGGAGTTGGATTTAGATTTTATTTTTTATGAATTTTTTTAATTTTATGTTTAGTCTATTTTTAAATAAGACTTTTAGGTCTTGTTTGTATGTTGAGTTGAGTTAAGTTGAGATGAGTTGAATTATTTATGAATATTTGTGAGTTGAGATGGTGGAGTGAGTTTATAGGGTCTACCTAAGATGAGTTTAGATATATTTAGATGTTAAGATGAGTTTATATGTATTTATGAGAAATTAAAAAAGGTTGTAAGTCCAGCGTGTAAAGAGGTGCTGAGTTGAAAAAGGTTGTGGGTCCCATATGTAAAAAGGTTTTGAAATGAGATGAGTTTAATGATTTGAGAATTAGATGTTTAGATGTTAGATTTAGTTTAAAATTAGACTAAACTGAGTTATAAGAAATGACACATAAATATAAATCTATCATATTTTAGTTCCAAAATTGAGTGGGCGCAAATGGCAAAAAAGTTTAAACCCAATCCTGCCACCCTTATTGACTTCTCTTGTCTTCACCGGATGCTTATCACTCTCTACACCCCACCTCTTTGTATACAATAATTTATGAAGCTGTCCCCAAAGCACTTATACTCTTCACAAGTGTGAAGATACATTCCCAACTAAGTGTACAAACAAGAATACACATGTTATAGTATTTATTTTCGACATAGTGTACAAGAAAAAATACAATCCCAACTAAGTGTACATTCCCAACTGTTAGTTAATCGTTATGGTATTTTACCCGTTAAAAATTTATTGGCATGTTGTCTATTCTACATAGACTCTTCATAGGTGGATAGGTCTTCCTCATCTGAATATTCCTCATCCACATAAGCATCGTCTGAACTAGATGCAACCATGGTGTCGTCAATAAAGTCTGCTGGATTTATGCCTTGACTACCCGTCTCCATGACTTCACGTGGAGTTGACACTGGACATGCATCGCACTACAAAGGTGCATAATCATATGATGATGATTCATCTTGATAGGCATCATCGTCACTTGATTCGCCATCAATATCTGATAAAGCCTCAGCGCTAGAGGAATGTCGTATACATTCCTATTTGTTTACTTCTGCACAACATACCAACTCCCTTTCGCCCGTATATCCCTAATGTAAAAATAGTGAGAAGCCTGACATGCCAACACAAATAGTTCGTCCCTATACCAAGTGTTGTCCATGTTGACACTAGTCATATGGCCATCCACTTGTACCTCTCGTTTCTAATCACCAATGTCAAACCAATCACAGCTGAACAAGTACACCCGACGCCATCTCATGTAGGGTAACTCCACAACATCATTGATAACACCATAGAAGTCCACATTATTTGACTAATGGTCACCAATTACCAACACCCCCAAATTTTGTGTATGCCACCGAAGTTCACATTGCTTCGTATGGAGCCTTTTCTCATTTATAATGCAAGCAGTATATGATGCAACCCAACAGTCAGGACTGCAAGCTAACACATATAGATCAGCGGACACATCAAGTGGGTGGGTGGTACGCTGGTCTTGAACCTACAAGAATATTGTTGGAAATTCATCACTTATAGTTTCGCCAACTTAGCCATATCAGGGTGGGGTTTATCCTAAGTAGACATGGAGTAAGCTAATTTACACGTTTCTTGAACCAAGTAATTTGCATATGTAACCAAAATGAAGGATGAAAATATTTTGTTTCACGTAAAATATAAGTCCCAACATGATATTTGTTTATATAGAGTACATAGAGTATACCGTTATAAAACTAGCAGGTATAAAGGAGATGGGAGTCATGGGACTACGTTGGAGGTTATATTGCAATTATTTGATATAGACAGCTAGCTTAGCTAAAGTACAGTGATGTTGAATTTTTGTAGGGTAGACATAGAGTATTCAGATAGAACAATCAGATGGTAATCGCTAAATTGAGTGAGTTAATGAATCATGATTAGTGCAGTCTAAATATTTCAAAGAGCTTTAGTTGAGACGGAAGAAGAAATAGTTGGTTAGCAGTTCCTTTGTGTATATGATAATGTACTTATCTAACTTGTCTTAATTCATGTATGTTTCTATAACACTTGTCCAACTTGTATATGATAATGTATGTTTGTCTAACTAATATCGGCTGCAGAAAATATATACTTTTGATTACATTGAAGGATTTGTGATTATAAACAGGACTGGTCTGCTAAATAACAGGAAAAAGGCCCTTTAATCTACGACAGCCAGTTCAAGCCAGCCAGTTCAAGTCAGATGGAAGGACTCTCATCTGGCTGGGATTAGCGTCCTAATTCCACCCAGATGAGACTGATGTGGTAAATCAGGTGAGTCATGCAGTGGCCCACCATCAGGGTAGATTTCCTAAAGTAATTGACTAAAGGATCCTTTACTCAATTACTAGCGTTCGTTCTTTACCTATATTAGAGTGTTTGTTCTTTCCTAGGGTAGATTTCATAGTGTACATTAGTGTTTGTTCTTTACCTACATTTTGAGGGAGGATTTGCTTTCAAATCTGAAGATGAAACCAACATTTTCAATGTGAGTTCTGAATATGCATTCGCGCAGATCATGTAGTCGACGTTCCCTTATTTTATCTAAATTACGAATATTTTTGTTGAGGCTTTTTTCATTTAAATTCTTCTTCTTCCTATATATATAGGTGCACCCTTTTCTGATGGTGCTTGGCCTTATTATAATTGGAGGAGAAGGTAATGAAAACGGCTTGCATTCTGGATAATTAAAAGATGAAGTGATGAGCAGGATAGCATACTAGAGCCGTTTATAGTTGCAATATTATTCTGAAATAATATTTAATTTGCATATTAATGGTAAGTTTGAAAAGCTAATCACTTAATATTATATGATTGATCAGCTATAATGGCATACAAGATAGTCCCTGGTGATAGAAGGAAACCTGGAATTTTGGGGATTGTTTTTATTTTCAGATTTCACAATGAGATAGGAGCAAGGATTTGCAAACCTTGCAAAGATGGCTGGGTATTATTACCAAATCACTCTATGGTTTGCAGGTACTACTACATTTACCTAAGATATGAATTCCAATTCTTAAATATTTAGAAGCTATTCTATTATCAGATTCAATTCATATATTGACATATATATATATATATATATATATCAGAGGCATGAGATAAAAAGGAAAATGGACCCTGTACAGTGGCCCTCTCATCTCCTTTTGATAGAAACAGTGCAGATCAAAACTGGTTGTGTTTTGAATCTTTCATATCAGAGGTAACATAGAAAGTAAAAACAAAATTCTGCTATTTTATATATGCACTCTCTCTTCCTCCCAATTACATAGTTTGGTTCAGGTCCATGATTTAGATGCTAATTAGTTTACACAGATGATATCAAACGTGAAGCACTTCACATCAATATCGTCATCATCCTATATAAGTTGCAAAACTATCCAGAAAGATTCTATAAATTTGAATACAAGCTATTCTAGTTTGCTTGACGATATCAGAGCTTCAAGGTTTCAATTTTAACTTTTGATTCTAATGTCTACTGAATCTATTTGGGAAATATTGAAATCAACTATCCAAAAAGATATAAACATAAATTTGAGGAAAAGATAAATTTTCATTTTCTAAGAAGTACTGCATGTCAATGTTCATGATTCTTAAAAACAAACTTCCAAAGTAAATGTTTGCTTGTCGTTGGATCGATAATCTTTGAAAAAAATCTTGTAGTCATTGAAATGATTTTAGTGACAGAAACAATTCGTCAAATATCCTGATCAGGGCATTCTTTCTGTTTGTGAAAAGTATTCAATGTCACTTACAAAAACATTGAAACTACAAACTCAAAAAGTAATTGCATTAGAAATTAAACATTTAATTCTAACTTTCCATTCGCTTACTGAATTTCTCCAAGTAATATCTAAATCAATACTTCCAATTTAGTTTCTTTACATTCCCAGGAATTTAATGATCAAGAAGATTCAGAAAATCGACCATACAAAGTCAATCTGATAGTCATGGGAATGATACTTAACAAAATGTTAAAGAAACATGACTATCGAAAAAGACATATTAATGAATATTCAAGGCAAAAATGAATTTTGATTTCCCAACAAGAACCATCAGATATCTGTGTTCATGATTCATAACTACAAAATTTATTAAAATAAAATTCTTATCTAATTTTAGAATGATAATCTAAAAAATAGGAACTTCCAATCTTAAAACAGTTTTGGATAACAAGATAGTTACAGCCAATGCCCCTTGAGAAGAGATGAATGTAACTGCAAGATCATGGGTTAGGTGCGTACGAGATGGAGAAATGTGCAAAACTGAAGAACCTGAATGAAACCGTGGAGAAGAAATCAGTGAGGAAGAAGGAAACTTACCGAACGACGCCATTTTCAGATTTCTTAAAGTGTTAGCTTGCCGTGGGCCAGGCTTCATCAAGTCTGGGTTGGGCTTTGGCCCAAGTCTTACATGCTACCCACGTGCATAACATTCACTGTAAAGATAAAAGCACCCCAGATGTCACTGTCCCCAAACTAAAGGAGTAAATTTTTAACAATTATTAATGCCTGCTGATTGCCATGTTTGTAGTCCCATAAATTTGAGGGGGGAGATTTTTCCCAGGGTCACCACAAGCAAGTGCACTGTTTCACAGTATTCTATTTATGCATATGTTCAAGTCTTTATAATTTTATATACATCATTAGTTTTGTATATATCTATACTTAAAGACAAAGATAAATAAGACAATCAATGAACTTGCCAATCTATATGTTCTAGGTAAAAATCAGGGTTCCTCACATCTATTGCTAAAAAAAATGACTTTCTCCTGTTCACATGGACAGCCTAGAGATCTCAAGCTTTCCCTATATCTGATCATCTAAATCCCAAATAGTAACATGGAAATTTCTAAATCTAAAAGAGCTAGATAGAAGTCCGAAAGCACTAAGTGGGAAGTAAATGCACTTAGAAGCCTCAAGCTGACATCATATATTCTAGTGATAACTAAACTCCTTATTATTCACCACTAAAATCCGCCAAATCATATCTGGAGTTATTCTATAATATTAGTTGATATACCCAATCATACTCAACAACATACTATTTTTGTTGTTGGGTAGACAACTTCTTACTTTTGTGTTGTCAAATATGTGGTGTTGCTATTGATCTCTTGGTAAATCAATGAGATGGTCCCCCTATTTCTGCAATGCACATGTTGTAAGTGAAATCTGAGTTTGCTCTATATAGATAAAACTAATGCTCCATCTAGTATGTTAAACTTAATGTATGGTATTAACTTTGGATACAATATATGGGCATGGAAGTAGGTTATCACAACAATGTATGTTAAACTAATGCTCTACAATAGGCCTTATTTCTTGTAGTGGCTCTAGGTATGGAAGGAGGTTATCACAACTATTAGATAATTAGGAAACTGTAGAATCTTTTTGGGCAACTAATTTCTGTCAACTCATGGTCATCCATGTTTCTTAAATAGTTTTGCAATATCTGTCTAATTGACTTGGAAGCATTCCAAGTCTCCTATGTTTTTGTACATCTCCTTTAATTTGCCTCCCTATCCCTAGCTCACCTTAAATCATAACCCACATGCTTCAAGACTTTGAATGTAAGCTCTTATTTATAGGGTTAATTACACTTTGTCCACTCAAACTTTCACTCAATTCACAATATGCCCTCAAAACTAAAAATTGTATCAAAGTGGACCCGCTTACTTTCAAAACTTATAAATCCCCCCTTTCCGTCTACCAGCAACGTCAAATGTAACGGAAAGTTCCCCCACGTGCTGCCCACAAGCATAACATTCACTGTAAAGACAAAAGCACCCATGATGTCATTGTCCCAAAACTGAAGGAGAAAATTCAAAAACCCTAAGTCACTCCCTTTTCTTCTCTCCAAACCAGACCATCGATTGTTGTTTTCATGGTGCAGATCTGAAGGAGAATTGGTGTTTCATGGTAAACACACCAATCTGAATGGCTTCAAACATTTTAGTTCGTCTTCATCGAATTGCTCTCTCTCTTCTTCGCATAGTGGGTGTCGTCGAGGTGAGTCCATCTCGAAGTGAGTTTGTCTCTGTCTTCATCAAATTTGTTTGTTCTTCCTTTGAAAATGAGTAATTTGGGGTGTGTATATACTGTTAGAGGGTTGGACATTGTTAAGCATAGGAAAAGCTAGGATTTACAGCCAAAAAAATTAGGGTTTCTATTTTTCAGGCTTATTTGTTGTTCCTTCTGTGCGTATCTTCAATATTTGTGCATGGACATATGTTCAATTCGTTATACGGAAATTTTGCATGGCAAATGTTTCTGTTTTGAGGATATTTGTGTCCAATGTTGCACTTGGGTGGGTCCAATGTTGTATGCTTCTTAATATGATACTAGTGTATTGTTGAGTGGCTTTAGTGCTCCCAGTTTGAGAACAACTATAGTGTGGAGGTGTTTTCTGTTGTCGGGTTGTGATAGACGTGGTCCCTTGTGAGTACGTTAGAGTTCATATAACATGGCAATTCACAATTCACCTTCACTGTGATTTCAATATGGTGAACCTACTAGCGTTAGGTCCTACTTCACTCTGTAATCCATTAAAAAGGACACATTTAAGTCCGTTGATTATTTTTCATCAATTCAGGGGTTACCACTCCAATTTAAGTACTCTAGACTAGACAGAGGACTTCCACTAGGATATTCTTTCATCCTAGCATTTGGCATCGTGATAAAACATGTATTAACTTTCTTTTCCAAAAACACAAACTCAAAATGCATGTGACATATGCTTCTAACAAAACCTGTTTTCCTTTAACGTAAGACCGAAATATGTATGTCTTGAACAGCGTGACTCTCATGCAACGAAATCATGAGCTCATGCCATACATCAAAGTGCATCACGTTTACGGCTTGAAAGAATTAGAACATGCAATATATTTATACCTATAAAACAAAATGTAAAGGCTTAACCAAGGCATGCAACGTTACGCTGAATCAAAACATGGCATTTAAGTCTACAAAAAGTATTTGAGCATATGGGCATGGCCTAAATGTTACATACATCAAGTAACAATTCCATAATCCAATTTTCCAACAACATGAAAGTTTACATGCTACATACGAACGTTATCCAATTGTATGTTGAAAGCTAACTTACAAAAAACCCGAAGCAAAGAAATACCAACGATCAAGCAAGTTAACAACGTATTTTTTAAATCATTAGACTTATTGAAACCAATGAAACCCTAATCCAAGAATGTGTGTGTGGTGTGCTAGGGTTTACTCTATTCGATCCTAGGTTTCAAATCTCACTCTGTGTGCCTTTCATGAGCTCCTGCCTTAAGGGAAAAACCTAGGCCGAGTGGTGGTTGTACCTCTTTCAAAGATTCGGTCTTTTCAATCCTAGTGGTTGCTAATACACATGAGGTATGTGTGCATGTGACGCCCCGACCCCCTTGTACGACAACGTGGGAATCGTGACGTTCAGATTATGACAACACGGGTCACGCATCCCAACAATAAGTGCCAAGTGTGTGTACATGCAGAAAGTGTACAACAAAAACAGAGCGGATAATTTAAGTACCTCGACTAAGTACCAGAATTGTTTAATACAAATATTCAAAATCAATTGCCTTTAAAAAGTTATACAGTTATCCGTAAAATAAAGTAGAAAGATGACTACATAAACAAAAGGGAAACAAATCCCATAATCCAAAATCCCATAATCCAAAATCTACGGTACCATAAAACGGTACCGCAGGTAAGTAATAATCCAAACAACCCACGAGATAAAAATGCATTAATGCAACCAACATGCATGCATATGATGAAATATGCATCAGACCCAAAATATCATTTTTTCGAAAATGAATGTTTTCCAACACACGCCAAAATCTCATTTTGGCCCAAAAATATAATCCGTCATTTTCCTAGAAAATGATTCACACAAAAACCAACCATTTATCGGACACTGTAGGCGGGACTCTACCACCATCTATGCTTACCACCATCCCTACCGCGTGCACTGTAGGCGGGACTCTACCACCATCCCTGCTTACCACCATCCCTATAGTCTATTTCCTTTCACTCACATGAAAATCCAATTTTCAAATATACACATGAACATGAATGCAATTACACGAAAACTCAGTTTCATTTACAAACATGATCATATCGGACAATGTACATGAAACAACATCAATATCATAGTCTATTTCAGTTTCATTTATCGGACAATGTACATGAAACAACATCAATATCCAACAACCAACAAATCCCAATATAAACCAATCACACAAACAACTATATCCTCCAATCCAACCGACCCCTTATTCCTCGAATTCAGTCCGGCACAACCAACTAATTACAATAAATAAATGAGTTAAAACAAAAAAATCATTTAAATCTCAAAAGTTATTTGGAAAAATACTTACAGCGCTATAACATACTTTTCGAAGGATCACGGAGGTGCAAGAGGTGGCGGCACAGCAACAGAACAGTGCAAAATGCACTGGGCCGTGGGTCTAAAAAACTCACTTTTGAACAGGGACAAACTAAGAGTCGAGATTACTAGGGAAGGGCTTAGGGATGTCAGTGAAGCTAATGGTGGTGGTGGTTGGCTATGGGTGGCGGCGTAGAGGGCGGTTGAAGGCCAAAATGCTCAAAACGGAAATAGAGTTGGTGGAGCTTCACCGGTGGCGGATCGGAGCTGGGGATGGGTGGGTTAGGTTGCTAGGAGGTCAAGGAAGATGTGGTGAAGAAATGGTGGCCAAAGGTGGCGTGAGGGCGGTGCGCGAACACAAGAGGTGCCGCGGCTTGAAGCCGTGCGTGGGGGCTCACGGCGGCTCGAGAGGGGCTGGAAATCGGAGGGTGAGGTCGCCTGCCAAAGGGGAAGAAAACTGGAGGGGCAGTGACGACAATGGGTGGCGCACGACGGCGTTGTGGGTGGAGGAGAAAAATGAACGGGGGAGAGAAGGAGGATATGGCACGCGCGAGGAGAGAAGCAGGGGAGGAAAAAGAAAAGGAAGAAAAAGAAAGAAGAAAAATAGAAAAGAGAAAAAGAAAAGAGGAAAAAGAAACGGAAAGAAATGAGGTCCAATTCTCACATCTTGGGTCACACAAATGACCCAACGAAAAAGATTTCAAAACAGCAAGTTAAATAAAATAATTTAAACGTAGTGCTTAAATGAAAATAAAATAATTAAATCCAACAATAACTAATTTAGAATAAAGAGCAATTTAAATAATGAACAATAATTAATAACAAGAAAACACATTGAATTAACAGTTAAAAAATCTTAAAATAATATAACGTAAATCATTTAAAATTTAAAACAAGAAAGCTCATAATCTTAATAAATGCAATAATTTACTTGGTCAAAATACACGTAAATACGGGATATCACAGTGCATGAGAAGTGTATGCCATGCATGTGGTCATCCATCCCCATGGCCGAAGCCTCACTAGAAGGAAATCCCCACTCCAAAACCCTAATGGTGATCGGATCTCTCAACCTTTCATGAGTTCCCTCCACTCTTGCTCTTGGCTAGTGGGGTTTGGATTCCCCTTTGAAGAAAATCTTAGTTTCTCATGCTATGGCAAAGCTCATCAAGATGGAACCCAAACACTCTTATTTTCTTCATAACTTGAGATAAGGTGGTTTCCTTATTCACTCAAACCAAAGCCTCTCTTCCCAAGAAAACCCTTGTGAACATGTGTGCTTTGAAGAAGTGGGTGTAGAAGAAGGCTTGGTGGTTCTTATCGTGTAGTTCTCTCTAACGTGGGGTTCCTTGCTCTCCTTCCCAAGTCGTGCTTGGAGTGTGTTTAGATGGAAGGAAAGAATGGTGGTTGGTTTTCACCTAAGGTGGAAGTGTTAGATAGAGAAGGAGAAAGGTGAGGAAATCTGAAAAATGATAAAGTGACCTTTGGGTGTCTCTTTGGGGGTCTTGGGCACTGAACCCCTTTTATACTCCTTCATTTCCCCACAAACTCTCTCTCTCTCTCTCTTATCAGTATTTCTGACATTGGAAACCCAAGAGTCTAGGTGCATGGCCGCCATGTGGCATACCCTTCCTGCCTTGGCTGAAACTTCCCTCTTTTCCTCTTCATCATTGCCTTCCTTTGGGAAAACCAAAAGGCCCTCTAGCATGCATTTCAAATGGCATGACCTTGCCCTAATCCGAAACCCTAAATGCCCATTGGTGTGTTCCTCAAGTGGTCTAGGTTTAATGAACCTTCAAGGGCGTGTAGGTCTTTATGGCCTAAACCCTAACGCGTCTCCTCAATGCTAAAGCCACTCTTGCTCCTAGGAGTGTGCATGGTTACCATTTGGCATAGGCATGTGTGTGTGTGTGTTTGCCTTAGCTTCCCTTTCTCTTATCCTCCTCCCACAAAGATTTTTCTAGAAACCTTGAGAAATGTGTGTGCCTCTTCCATAAACCTCTCTTCATCTTCGTCATGATTGCCTTCTTTTAGAAACTTCCATACCATGTGCATGAAAGACAAGTGACAAAATGAGGATTTGATCTTCATGGTAGGCATGTAAGCCCTTAAACGAAACCCTAGAGGCTTGTGTCTTCAGATTTTCTATTCCCCCATGCGTCTCTTTCAATTCCCCATGTAATAATACTTAGTAGGTGGCATGTGGCCCTTAGGAAACTGAAACCCTATTCTCTCTCTCTTCTCTTCTTCCATCTTCAAGTCTAGATTTATTGAACCTTAAAGGCATGCTTGCATGTTGGCCATGTGGCTTGTTGGTGAGGGAGATGGGCATGCGCCCTAACTAGGTTGAGCCCTTATCTTCCTTTCATTCTCCCTTGCTTACTCTCGAAGCTTCCTTGCATGACATGCCAAACCAAGATGCCCCATCCCATGTCACAATGATTGAGCTCAGGGAATCTCAATGGTACTACCTCCTTCTAGGCACCTCCTTCCATCCTCAAAACCCTAATTAGTGTTTCTAAACCCTAGGTCTTCTAGTGGTCGAATATCACTTGGTCCTTTGGGCCTCTCATGTGGGATTGGGCGCCTAATGTACTAAGGATGAGATGCGCCCAATGTCCCTCTCTAAATACTCACCTCATTAATCCCATTGGGCCAAGTTTCTAATCTGGCTAAGGCTAAAGGCATTGAAAATAATAGGCGAGGACTTGGCTAAGTTCAGGTCGTCACAACATATAAGCTATAAGTGCTTCCGTACATTTAAAATATTCATCTTTGTATCATTCTTTACTATTTTTTAACTTTTCCTAATCTTTTTTTATATATATTTCTAGCATTTACACTTTTATTTGTAAAAACATGCAAATTTCACAATATTATTTCAATATTTTATCATAATAAAAAGAAAAATACTCATATTACCATTTGTGCAAGACATGATAAAAAGGATAAAAAGATCAAAAAAATAGAATGAATGAGGTTTTTTCATGTATTTTTATTTTAATTTTTTATTGAGCGATTGATATCATTTTATCAACAAAAAGATATTGTGTTCATATTAATATATGAAAAATATTGAAAATATATGAAAATATTACAAATTTAATCGTAGGTATAAAAATATTTAAAAAGAATAAAAAAAGAAAAAATTAAGAATATTTAAATGATATATAAAAAAAAATAGATAAACTGATGTATAGTGTATTGTAAAAGTCATTAGATAAAATAGAAAAATTGAGTTTTAATTGGTTATTTCATATGAAAATTTAGATAAGCCATTAGGACTGCTCAAAGTGGGACAGAGTGTTGCATGTGGTGTTAAGTGTTGGGATGAACTATCAAAAGGGATGGGTAGCATGAAAAGTCATGCTAACCGGGTTAAGAGAAGGTTAGTATCGGAGTATGGCACTTGTCCTTACGAGCATGTGATCAACGTGTTATATGTTGGTCTTAGGTGATAAAGGGGTAAGGTCCATGTGTAATCTGGTGAGACACATATGAAGGACGGATCCACCATATGTAATGGGTAATCTGTCCTAAGCATGGTTACACGGTGCTTAAGCCTCAAAGTTGGTTTAAGCCATGTGGCGTGTATGGATGGGAATGAGGATTTAGTGTGAGCTAAGGTGAATGGAGCTAGTGACAGGTATATTGTCTAGGATTGGAATGTATGACTCTGTCGGTCAGAATCATGCATCGGAATGTGATCAATAGGAAGAGTAAGATGAAGGTCTTAGTGTCTTAATCCTAAGGTGAATCATGGGTTCACTTTAGTGGATGGGCACTTGAGGTAAGACCTTGAGTTTGGAAGATGTAATGACCGTAAATAGATGCTGAAGGTTTTAGCATAGTAAAAGGCACGTAAGAGCACGTGATAGAAGGATAATGTTCCAAGTGAAGTGTAGTTTTATTTCCAGTTTAAGTTGCTTATGCATTAGATAGAGAATGACGTAAAGGTTATGTGTATTCATGTAGGTTGCCATCTGACATGCACATTAATGGACTGCATGATATGAAAGTAGCATGAAGTCCAGATAAGTATTACGTTCATACTTTTCTAGAGTTTTCTAAAATACACAAAATGAAAACGAAATGCTTTTCCATCACGATGCCTTACGAAACGACACTAAAGATGTTTTACGAAAAACGTTCTGAGTATAAGTATTCAAAGGTATATGTACATGGAGCCCTCCTTGGCAGCCCCTTTTTACGCACTCAAAGTATTAATTGTACGCATGTAAATGGATGACTATACGCGATATCTATTGTATGTATTTTCCACGAAAAAAAATGTTGAGGCTTGTGCCTCGAGCTTTAACTGATGCTTTAAACGATGCGAAGAAAGTGTTTTAAAAGGTCGCTATGAACTGATGTTTTAAGGATGCCATGAACTGATGCTTTAAATGATGCCATGAAAAATAATGTTTTGAGCCCATGCTCTTAAATGACATTTTTTCATGAATGAACTATTAAATAAAAAAGACTGAAAAGGAAAGGACTGAACTGAATGAAAGGACTGAATGTTTAATGTATAAAAATACGTAACGACCATATGAATGAATGAAAAATGTACCAAAGGAATGGGGAAATTGCAATGTCGGGTAAGTAATACTGATAGTGCATCGACTGCTCCCCCTAACTGAAAAAGGGATTCCCAACCCGTGGCCACAGGCAGAGTCTAGGTCCAAAGGTAGACCACTAACCCCAACACACGGGGCATAACAGTGTGTACCGGTCAATGAAAGTGATAAGAAATAATGCATGAATGCATCGAACTCTTTAAGAAATGAAAGCACTAGCGGGAGATACGTTTCACGAAAAGAAAGTCCCTTTTTAATGGAAAACCCTGTCCAATGTTTTTTAAATGAAAGCATGTATGCATGTACGTATAGTATGTATGGAATGATGAATGCATGAATGAAAATCTATGTTATTATATTTTAACAGTATGAAGTAATGCTTACTGAGTATTCGACTCATTTTAGTTTTTATGTGTGCCCCTCCCCTCACAAGAACTGAATGAGCAGTACGCGTCAGGATGAATACGGGCCAAAGGGAAGAGCACGAAAATCTAGGCATGAGAGTTTTAATGTATGAGAGGCATTTTTATCTTAAGATTGATGTTATTCGCTGTAAACCTCTTTTATTCTCAAAGCACATTTTATTTTATAATGTAGAGTCTTGCACCCTGGGTAAGAAAGTATAAAGTTTTAAATCGAAAGGTAATTCCCGTCGTCTTTTCTAAAATCATTTTATAAAAACTCACACCACAAGGACGAGCGTTACATCATTGGTTGTGCTCGAATCCAAGGACCAAACTGTTGAGACTTCAAATCATCCCCTTGGTGCTCAAACCACTACCCGAAACAACCCCTCCCTTTATGAAATAAAGTACCACATTGAAAGCAAGAATTCTACAACCTCTCATATTTACAAGAAATCCAATACTGCTGCTCCTCAAACTTCAGCCACCTTCCTCTCAATAAAAGCTTATGGACGTCCAAGCAACCCTCACTCGAAGACATCTCCCCCATGTCAAACCATCAGACTCAACATCAACTCTAATGACATGACCAATTGAGAATCCAAACGGTTCTCCCACCTCTTTAGTCATAGCTGCCTTATGAAGTTAAACCCAAAAGGGTTCAAAGTTAAACTGAAACACATTGATGGACACAACCTTATCCACTTGAAGCAAGGTTAGGAGGTTCCTATCAAAAAACCATAGACGACCACTAAGCACCTTTTCTTTATCAGTCAACTTCTGAAACTCAATCAAGAAACTCTAATCACCCAATTCCTTAAACCCATCCCTCCAACCTCCAAACTTGGGACAGGGTCACCTAATTACTAATTTTTTACTTTTCCCAATCTTTTATATATATATATATATATATATTTCTCACATTTACACTTTTATTTGTAAAAACATGCAAATGTCACAATATTACTAGAATATTTTATCTATAATAAAAAGAAAAATATTCATATTACCATTTGTGCAAGACATGATAAAAAGGATAAAAAGATGAGAAAAAATAGAATAAATGAGGTCCATTTATTTTCTTTTTAATTTTTTCTTGAGCGATTCATATCATTTTATCAACAAGATATTGCATTCATATTAATTAATGTAAGAAAAATAAAAAATAAATATCTAAAAATATTACAAATTTAATCATGGGCATAAAATATTTAAAATAAATAAAAAAATTGTCAAGGAAGTCCAACGAAAGTTGCGAGTTGTAAAAGCTTGCAATTGCAATTAAGTTGAGTAAACGAGTTGTCATTTTGGAAACCGACAAATACTAAGTTACAAAATTTGCAATTAAACCCTATAGACAATGATATTTATCTTGAAAAAAAAAAGGTTCCGTACTCGTAATATTTTTATTGCTCAAATCAGAAATATCCATTCCTTGCATAGCGCTTACATCATAGGTACAACCGTAGTTTTAAAAATATAAAAACAAGGATGGTAATGAAGGATAAGCAAATAATACAAGTTGGAATTGCAATGTTTGAATGCTCCAACACAGCATATGTTCCTGTGACAAACGCCAAAACCATTGGTGCCATGGACGAAATAAGGAACCAAAAGGCCACTTGAGCAAAACATAAGCGCTGCCTGAAGAAGGATTTAGAAGGGATAAACGGAATAAATAGGTAGATAAAGACAGCAGAACTGGATAGCATCAATGCTAGGGCGTTTGTAATGATGAATGCTTTAAAAGCAGTACTTTTTTCCAGAACTGCAGAGCCTGGATGTGGATGATGATCTCCACCAATGAAGCCCCCTGGCATGGTAATGCCTGCTGCAAAGGTCACGGTTGTAATGAGTGCAGCAACTACCAAATGGACTTGAGCCGCTTTATCCATCTCTTCCTTCTTTTTCTCCATCTCCTGCCAATCCTCATCCCCCTCTGGCTGTTTCTCCTTCTCAATTTCATCATACCCAGTTTCTAATACTCTTCCATTGAAAAGGAACCAATGATTTTTCTGGCCTTTATAAAATTCGTCCCGCTTCCTCTGTAAAGCGGAATATTGTACCTAAAATCAGAATATGTAAAGATAGTTAACTTCATATTTAAATGCATCTTATAAAAATACATTTAGAAGTTATAAAATGAATAGAAAAATATTATCGTTCCATTATAAAGAAGATATCAAATCAAATCAAATATGTTTTGAAACGAAACAGGTTTTGTAGAAATATCTGATTTATATATTATGTGATGTGACACATGCATAAATCAGTTTAATTTTAAAATAAAATGAAAAAAAAATCCAATTTGATTAATTATGATTCTAAGAATTCCTTTGGTTTTGGTAGTCCTTAGCATATATTATTGAAAAGAACTAAATTCAAATATTAAGTATATAATTTTATTTTTTGAAGAAAGATAAAAGATTATGTTACCTCATCACCATCGGTTGGAAAGCGTTTACTTCTTAAGATTTGAAAAGCAGTCTGGTTCTTTTTGTTGAAGACCATTTCGTCAACTCTTGGAGAATTCAAGACACCCTTGATGTATCCAACAGAATTGTAATAGTGATGGAGAGGTGTATTCCCGTCATTGTCTGCCTGATTCAAAAGATTCCATAAAGACAGATTATTTTGGATGATTAGCGCTGCAGTTGGCCAGCGGCTGTGCACGGCAAGATGGAGTGCATTGCGGCCTTCATTGTCAACCACTTCGCAACAATCAGGACACATTGATATAATCTCTTTTGTAACTCCTTCTTGGTTGCGATGAGCTGCAATGTGAAGAGCTGTCCTACCCTCTGCATCTTTCATATATGCCACCTCTCTACCATATTGCAGCAATAGTTTTGTTGGCTCAACGCAACCCAAGTATGCAGCCAAGTGAAGCGGAGTCCAACCTTTTTGGTCTGTTTGTTTACATAGATCGCGACCATATCTTTCCAAAATGTTTTCGGTCATTCCTAAAAGAATTTAAACATGCTAAATTAATGTAATAATTTTCTGATGGACAAAAAGGAAGACATAGGTTAGGAGACAGAAAAAAGACTATTCAGGTGGTCATTTAATGTGGTAAAATGCAGGACAAGGCAGACATGATCAAATATTTCAAGCTTTAAGTTAAGCACGAAATTAATCTAAAACCGGCTCTGTGCATATCAAACATCTTTATATTTCATGAATTCGATGTCCTGTCATATTTGATACCACCACATAAATATTTTTTTAAGCAAATCATATTCTACAATGCGTAAAAGATAACATAGCAATACCTGCATCATTTGAAAATGTTGCAGCATGCAAAGCCGTTCTACCCAAGGGGCCATCATAAGCTGGTGATTGGAATGTGTTCAAAATTTCAGATACCAAATCTGGAAAGTGTCTCTCGGCAGCCAAGTAAAGTGGGGTCTCACCAGCACCATTAGCACCAAACGAAAATTCTCGATCTACCTCCCTTAGTAACTGTTTTACCACTTCAATGTGATTGTGACGTACAGCATCATGTAAGGTCGTGTCTCCCTTTTTGTTCAGCATTCCAATCATCTCCCTAGTAATCATCTCCTTAGTAGCAACGACATTTTCGAGATCTTGATGTTGGGATTTTTTACAATCAATCAGAACTTTAACGATCGAAGCATGCCCAGACCTTGCCGCAACATGTAACGGAGTATCGTCTTCCGCATTGGCTTTCAATAAAAATGCTGGACACTTGGACAGTACATCTTCCACAAATTTTACCGCTGAGGCAAGGTCAGTTCCTCCAGTGGCGGGAAACTTTTCTTTGACCAGGATACTTGAAATGCAAATATGTAGGATTGTATTTTTATTAACGGTTAAAAACTCATCAAGTAGATGGGAGATATCATATTTTTTTTCTAAGGCCCTCAGGTTGCCTTGTTCTGCCGCTTTATAGATAATAGGATCCATTCCAATGATGGCCTCTGTATGCTGCACGGTCATCATTACTAGCTGCGGAGGCCTCAATGCAAAGCAACAGAGTACTCCAGAAAATCCTATATATTTTAGCCACAATTGTTGATGTCACATTCAACATTTTTCTATTAGCGCACAAATCCTATGTATATAGATTACAGAGTATATAGATTATTGGTTTTGAAACACGACTAAATGATCAACGTTGTAAACAAAACAGAAGTTTTCTTATTAAAAGAGGCCGAAAACGTTCAAAACAAAAGTTCCATTAATTATTCCAAAAAATAAATTGAATAAACTCGGGAAAAAACATTGAAACACCGCAAGAAAACACTCTAAAATGAAATTACTTCCAATCGAAATAATCTTTAATAGACATATATATACATTAATAAGACTGTTCATCCGGACTGAGTTTCCACCCGGATACAGAACTACCAGGTCAATGAACCAGAACATAGCAATGGGAATGAACCACAAAAGGAAGGCTACAACTTCTGAAGTCTGAAACTGAATTGGACCTGGCTTAACTCTCTAAAGTCTTTGTTTTTCCTAAAACTATTTTGGAAACAAAAGGCCCAAATTTTTTTTTCCAAACTCCACCCAAAAACACAACTAATTTTTTTTAAAAAAAAAAATCTAGAAAAATCAAAGATACAACATCCTAAAAATCATTTCTTCCAAATAATAACAAATCTTCATTTTACACACACATATATACGTTTTCGGATATAACAGATCTAAACAAATCTTCCAAATAATAATAAACCACGGCTCTAGCATTTTGCAGCTAAACAGATCTAAACAGATACTCCTCAAACATTTAAACAGATCTAATCCATAAAAATGCTCCTCAAACATTCTCATAAAAAAAAAACCCAAAATCAACAAAGAGAACAAAACAGAGGGAAGAAGGGAAACATGGCCAAACGGAAATACGTTATAATCTCTTGGATCCCAAGCTCAAGCACTTCCACAAAAATGGACATGCTTTTGCGGCAAACTTCATGGACATGTACGTATAACCCACTAGAACATTTCGTGGAAAAAACTTCTTCCGGCAAAAAAATAGTACTTGCCGCGAGAACATCTCATGGCAATTGCTAAAAGAATTCACGAAAAAAAAAATTATAAAAGCAAAAAAAGATGAGACTGAGCCAAAAATAAACACACAAAATTGTCTAATATAACATAAAAATAATCATACAAAATAATCATCAAGACAATAGGGTTAATATCCAATAGTTATTTATGCTATAGAAATATAAATGAAAACAACTCCAATTCCCAAAAGGGGTTGTGTTTATATAAATTAAAATGCAGCTGGACTGAATATCAGGCTGTTCATAAAGAGTCAATGACCACTTTCCACAACCATGTAACTCAAAAGTTAGTTACATCAAGGGAACACTGAATAAGCAAATGACACGAAAAAGTTAGCCAAAAATTGTTGGTTTGTAAATATCAACGCTAACAACACATCAACATAGTGAACTTCAGGTATTGTCACCAAATTAGCTTTTGTAGGAAGCCATATATATGGCAGTGAATAAAAACGACTCCAGTTGATAACATCATTTTATCGCTCTTGATATGATGTAATAAGAGCGATAAAATGATTTTATTACATCATATTGACTACTTGACTACTTAGCACCAAAGTCACAAATTCCTCTACACATTTCCATATACATAATTCAATTAATAAAAAATAACACATGCTTGCTGTCCACGTAATTTAATTTAGCAAAATTACACATACTCCATCCATCTAGCACTTGAGTTCAACACAAACCCATTACACAACAATATAACCATATAACTAATTATACAAACCCAAACCAAAATAACATTGATACACACAAATCACAATTAAAATCATAAAGCTTTATAGCTTCTTCCACACCAATCACCAATTATACAAACCCAAACCAAAATAAAACTCCACGCAGTACGCCAAAACTACATGGTTCATCCCAACACTTCACATGACATCCAACCACATTACAACTGCACAATGATGCACACTTACACATCCACACTTACTCCTCAATCACAGCCACACCTCACTTCTTCTAAGTCTACCACAATCAACACAGTCAATACATATAGAAAATCTATCCAATTCAACACAACACCATTTCAGCTTCACAACATAACATTTTCTAAATGTAAAGGGATAAAAAATATACCATAAATCGAAGGCATTCACAAACTAAAAAAAGCCCCAAAGGCATTCACAAACTAAAAAAATCCCCAAAGGCATTCACAAACTAAAAAATCCGCCAAGGCATTCACAAACTAAAAATTCCATGTAAGCACACAAGAATCCTCAGCAACATTTTCCCAAGAAAAGAATAACAATACAATAATGTTTGCGACACTAGAAGATATTAACTTTCACAAAGTGTTTGGGCAGCATATTGCAAACCATATAAACAAGATAGCTAGTTCAGTTAAGATAACTAGTCCAGCTGTGACTAAAAGCACAGAAAGCTTCATTGACACTAAGAGATTTACAGTTTTAAGCGGGAATGATGCCACATTGGGTTTGAAACACTCACAATAATATTTGTAGCCTCAAGCATAATTTTAGATATATCAAGAATGAGAGAGAAAACACATGTTAGATATAGTAAATCCATCAAATCATATGAAGCAGCAAAACTACATGTATAAGAAAATATTTTTCTTTTAGAAGTAAGAAAAGGAAAACTACATGTATCACTGACAGAGTAAAAAATAAAAACAATTGCACATAGAGACTGTAGAATAATATTTAATTCGAGTTGGCCTTCAGCCGTGAATAATTTTCAACTGGAATCAAAATATATGGCCATAATTACGCCTCCCTTTGGTAGTGCTGCTTCATGAAAGTGGGTTAAATTAATTCTCAAAACTGATGTGGTGATCAGAATGTGTTTTAATAAGATGGTTAACCGTGGAAAAGTCAACGAGGTGTATGATCTAGAACTTTTTTTTTTTTTTTTTGTTACCGTGAGAATAAGTTTGGCCAAGTAATTCTTGTACTTGTTTTGACAAAAAAAGCAAGAAAGGAATATAATGGGAAAAGGCCATGCATGAGAGCTGCCCTAAGTACAATCTGCATAGCTGATAGCTCTGCCATTTACTTCATAGATCCGTTATTTTTTCCAAAAAAAAAAAATGCTCACGAGAAGCACATAAAGATACGGATAATTGCATGCCTCCAAGAATATAGACCGTTGCTACAGTCCCCTCAACACAGCAAATCCATTCCAAGAACCAAGAAACAGATATATTTGCATTGCAGTTCACAAGTCTTGAAACTACACATCCATTCTACCAAGCAAGAACGTTTTTAGGTCCTATTTCAAATTCCTCATTTTAGGTTAATTTTTCGTTTCCACATAATTCCAAGATAAACTTCACATAGAGAGAGAGAGGAGAGAGAGAGAGAGTAATATATGACGAAATCAAGTCCTCAAAAACATCTTCTACAAGATCTTTACAAATATAAAGCACTATATTTTTATTGGCATAATCATCCAGATACCTTATCTCCAACATTCTCTTGTTGTTCCTACACTTTCTAACGATTAATCAAAACATTAGTCATATAAAAAATAAATCAGAGCATAGAACAGAGTAATAGGATTAACAACTACAGCGACGAAACCGAGAGAGATGATTAGGGCAAAATTGAGAGTGGGAGAAACGGACGAACGAATAGGAAATAGAGAGGAAAAGAGCTTACTTCAATGGAGACCAAGCGGAGGAGATGGAGGCTGACCTTGGGCTTCGGCAGCGCTGGGAAGTTTGGGAAGGGGCAGCAGAGACGTAAGAGAATGAGGTTTTATCGATCGGGCTAGGAAGAAAGTAGGGGGGAAAAGCGTGTTTTAGTTAGTGATTTAAAATTTAAATGGCGGACTTTTGGGGCGACCCAAATTTGTGATAAAAGGCCATATTTCTTATCCCTCTCCATGTCCAAGATTGCATCCCTCAACAAGCAAATTACTTAAAATTAAGACAAATTCATCAGTACCACAACTACGAACGAGACATTTCACCATTCATGAACTATTTTTAGAGAGCACAAATGAAAACAAACCTTACTAATTCCAAGTTAGCAAGGAATGACCGGAACGTATGCTTATATTATTATTATTTTATCATATTTTACTAAAATTTGAATTTGAATTTAAATCTTATTTATTCCAATCTCGACCGAATCTAATCTCTTGATTTTAGCCTCTATTTAAAAACTTTAAACCTCAAAACCCGTACGTCTCTCAGTGTTAGTTGTTAGTATTCTAATGGAAACCGACTCAGTTGGTGATCAATTTCTCCACTCCACGTTCCGTAACCCACGAATTAAAACTAGTATATATCTTTATACTCTTTCTCTCCTTCAGAAATCCTCCCAAAAACCGTAGCAATTTATCCTCATGGCAGCACTCTCTCCATCATCACGCAACAACGTTCTTCCTCGGCAAACAAACAACAAGCCTTCCCCCACGTCTCAGCCCTTGCTTTGCCATAAACCACAGTGGAGACACCATCAAACACAAGCAAACAAATTGAAACCACGGAGACCACCATAAAACAGCCAACACAAATCCCCTGTTTCCTCTTCGTCAAAACAGAGCACTGCAGCGTTCAAGAGAAACCACGAGTCTCCACCACGTCGAAGCAGCTACGGACGGCCCAGAAATTTCCGCTGGTCATCACTGGAATACACCCACCAACCATCTCGCTAGAAACCACTCAGGTAGCCACGGAAACCACCATCAGCCATGGCAGAAACCATGTCTCATTTCTCTTCTCTCGACGCCACCACACGCACAGAGGAAGCCGACTAGCAACCACCGTGATTCTCAGCCCAGCCACCGTTCCGTCGGTCCCTATTTCTCTTGCATGGTAATCCTCCATTTCACCACTCTTTTCCTCTCCAGGGAGTGTCGGCTGAAAAAAGAAGAAAAATGATGCCTTGAGTTCTTCCTCGTGTACTGCTAGAGTAAAATTTTAAGTGACATTACAATTTTATCCTACCAACTTTTTACCTTTTACTAATTAGCCTTTTCAGAAAGCATGCGTAGATTGTTTTAGGCCTCGTTTGTTTTTCAAAAACATCTCATTTCATCTCATCTCATCATTACAACTTTCTCAAATTTTTACATAAAATAAAATAAACAATTTAACTTTTTCAAATCTCAAAACAACAATAATATTAAAAAATATATTCTAACAATATTTTATTCAATTTTTTAACTTTAATCTCAACTCATCTCATCTCATCTCATCTCTGAAAACAAACTAGCCTTAGTTTTGGGAAATTTATGCCCTTTTAATCCTTTCCCGTTTGGTATTCTGTGAAGTATATTGAAGGATTTTTTTCAAGTATAATTACATTTATAACCTTACACTTAAATATGTGTTAAGTTTATCTCATTTATATGGATTGGACTTAATGTTTTACATTGGGCTTGACTTTATTTTAATTATGGAAACTATTACGTCATTTTTAAGTTGGGTTGTGCTTAACATCTTAAGTTGAGTTTAATTTTATTAAATAAATATATTAGTCATAAGCTCATTTTTATTAGAAAGTGTTTAAAGAGTTGGAAATATATTTTAAAGTATACTATTGAGCCTAATATTTTAATTAATATTTCCTTTGTCGATTTAGTAAGATTTAATAAAATTATTATGTTAAGAATATTTAAACAATATTTGAAATTATTAGGTTTCTTATAAAATTTAATAATTATATTAAGAAATGAAACTTAGTTTAAGAATTTAAATTTTATGAATTATTTTAAAATAGTTCGAGTATTCTACTAAATTATAAATTAATATTTTAAGTAATTTAAATACTATGATTTATTAATTATAGTGTTAAACAAAATATTTATTTGACTACCTTTTAGATTTTGAATTTGATTTAGTAGGATATTAGTAAATATTGTTTCCAAACAGATTTAATAATAGTTATTATTGCGTACGTATAGGTGTCGAGTTAAGAAATGATATTCAGGAAGAAGCGCAGTGAGGTAAGTAATTTGATCATAAATTAGAATCATCACAGTTTAGCTTATATATAAGTATTATTCAAGTCAGTTAATTAACAACCATTATTTATGAACCACTCATGTCATATGCAAACATGTCATCCAGCATAGCATACGATCATGTCATTCCGCATCATGTTCAGATTCAGAAATTATAATTATGTATGTATTATGTCATGCATCTTATGTGTATAAGACACGTAAGTTATCTTAAGTTCAAAGTGCATGATAATATCAGATCAGTTAATAATCAGATGGTCATTCAGAAGCATGGTATCAATGTAGTTCAGTTCAGGGTGGATGTGCAAGCCACGAACTCAATCATGATCCGCCATAGTATACCAGAATACTATCAGCGACTCCTATTGCTGCAGCAGGTTGAGGGGCTGGTGCACAACCTCGCACACATGGTTAAGTGTGTTGGCCAGCCAGATAAATCAGTTAAATCAGTCAGATCAGTCACTTAATTAAGTTAAATTAGTCATACATAGCATAAGCATCAGTATGAACATTCATGGATTTTAAGCTCTCAGCATGAAAGTTTTTATGAAAATCTTATGTTTATTACGTTTACGTTGTAATGGATTTCTTATTGGGTCTTCGACTCATTTTAGTTTATTTTCATGTTTTTTTTAACCACCCGGATGAGGATGATGAATACGAGTAGGCAAGCCAGGATTAGAAAAAGCAGTTAAATTAGTTTTAGACCTTCTGGAATAAAACATGCTTTTATGACATGAATTTATTCAGTTTATTCATATAATGTTTTTGGAAAAAGTTTTTATTAGACAATTTTTCTACAAAATAAATCCTAAGTTCATTTTATTAAATATGAGATCTCTTGTCGAATTTATTTTATGAAAAACACGTGACACTCTTAGCCTACAGGAAGGGGGTGTTACAAATATATAATTATATATGAAATAATTTCATATTATAATTTAAAAATTATAACATAAAATGTTAATCTTAAATAAGAACATTTGTAATTTGTTTGATCATATGTTATTAATATAATTATATATAAGATAATATTATTATAATTTATAAAATAAAAGTTTAATCTTAAATATAAAAATTTAATTTATCATATGCTTTAAACATAAAATATATATTTAAATTATTAATAACATTTTATTTATACTAATATATAACCAATTATACTGATATATTATATATAGCTAAATAATCACTATACTAAATAATCACATATAAAATAATGATATAGTAATTAATTAATACTAGTTACTAATACTAAATTACTATACTAATACTATCACTACAATAAATTACTATACTAATACTATCACGATAATACTATCAATAATATAGTTATAATAAATTAAACTCACTGTAACAATTAACAAATACTAATATAACAATTAACAAACTCACTATAGCTATAGTTATACTTATAGTCTAATATAGACTATAGTTATACTAATATAGTTATACTAAATCACTATAACTAATACTAATATATAGCTATATTAATAGTCTAATATTAATACTATTATATAGTCTAATATATTATATAGTTATAACTAATACTAATATATATACTAATACTAATAGTTTAATATAAACTATAGTTATACTTGTACTAATATAGTTATACTAAATCACTATAACTAATACTATACTATAGTATATGATATAAGTCACTATAATTTTTTTTAATAGATTAAATCACTATAACAAAATATATATAACTATATATAGTATTAGTATTAGTATAGTATATAGTATTATTATGATAGTATCACTATAATAGTATAATATATAGTTAGTATTATAATATATAATATAGTATACTATATATTAATATCACTATATATATTATATATATTATGAATATAGACTAAATTTTAGTCCCAAAGGCCAAATAACGTCGTTTAATGGGTTATATATATATATATATATACATATATATATATGTATATAGACTACGGTCCCCCCACCCCCCTCCTCTCTCTCCCTGCTCGACCATCTTTGCTCTGCCACTCGAGTCTCTGAGTTGCCGCAGCCGTCTCTCACGCCGTCAACAGCCCCTAGTCGTCGGCACTGTTGGTTCGTTCTGTTCTCCTTCGCTTCTAGTTGTTCCCGAGGCTACAGAATGATAAATATTGTTTTCCCTTCTCTCGGCGAGCTAATCGATATGTGAACGTATATATGCTTTTTAATTTTCAAAATCTTACACTCACTTCATGAATCATTGCAATGTTTCAATTCATTGCTAATTGATTCATTTCATTTAGAGTTTTTTTTTTTTTTTTTTTTTTATCAAATTTACAGATTTGAGATTTAGGAATTTTTAGTATTTTTACAGATTTCGAAATCTGATTAGAGTTTATATTTATAGTTTTTTGTATAGCTCCCCATCAAGCTGAATCTGTGTTTTATAATTGTGGAAAGTATAATTTTATATTTTAGGATTTAGGGTTTATATATATTGTATAGCTCCCCATCGAGGATGAACATGTATAGTTCCCCATCCAACTGAAAATAGCTTGATTTCTTTCCTTTTTGTTTTTCTGGGTAATTTTGTTTGTTTGTTCATATATATCTGTTAGTAGATTTGAACCTAATAAATTTTTTTGGGTTTCATGGAAGTCAATCAGTGATTCTACTGGTTTGGTTTCTTGTGTGTTCTGTGTTGTCTTGAATCATTACAATGTTTTATTGTATTGTGTGTATTCTCTATTTGAATTTTCTGCTATTGTATTGATGACTTTTCTTTCTCTATTAATCTTTATTCCGTGTGTATTGATATAAGAAACCCAAAAGCTTTTTCTCTTGTGCTATGTAATGAGAGGCTGGGTATTTTGTCCTTTTGGCTTGTCGTTGCAGTACATGTACTTAAGATTTCTTTATATCAATTTATTTGGTGTCCATTGAATACTTATAAAAAAAGTCAGTTTTGGTTGATCTTTTTTTTTTTCTTTTTTTTTTTTTGTATTTTTTATGAACTAGCATCAATACGTGCATAACTGCATATTGTAAAAACTTTAATGAGCTTCTTTAGGGTTTATTTTGTTGTTACAATTTTTTTTTTAATATCAGATTTTATATTTTTATAGCAGATTTTTCTATAGCATTTTTTTGTTATAGTAGATTTTTTTATAGCACATTTTTTATGGTAGCAGATTTTTTACATGGGAGCAGGTTTTTTAATGGCAGAATTTTTTTTATGGTAAATGATTAAAAAAATACACAAAATGTATAGTAGTGCACATTATCGGTGGACCCTTTCGATGCACTTAGCATTTCCCTTAATACAAAATGGGTCCTTAAATGTCCTTGCATATTTTATATCCAACACTACCCAACTTACCAAAGATATGTATATAGTAAATGGAAACGAAAACATACCGAAGTTTAATATTGCAAATAAGTTTAAACTTTTTCGTTTAATTTTTCATTTTATGTTAAACTTCTTTTTCTTCTTTTTATATTGCACAAATTTGCTTTTTTATTTTTTTCTTCTTTTTCTTTTCATATTTTTTTAACATATTGAAATATTTTTAAAAAAATTAAAAAATCCACCAATACACTAAAAGTCATTTTCTTAATCATTAAATAAAAAAATTAAAATAAATAAAGTACATAAACTATCAAAATGAGGGAGCAAACTCAGGCGGCATATTAACATTTTTCTTTTGGTTAAGCCTATGAGCAATAGTTTATTGAGTTTGGCTATGAGTTTTTAATTAGGCTTGTAGACCCAAAAGTTTATTTTTAAGGCCCATTGAGGTTTAGACAAGGATTTTGGATCGAATTAATGGGTTAATATTTTTTGAAAAAATCAATTAATATTTTTCAGATAATTTTAAATAGGCTCCAGACTCAATATTTATATGCTAGATTAATGATTTTTATTGGACACATTTAATTGATATTAGGCCCAATGAATTATTTTAGAAGATCAAAAATATTTATTGGACGGTTTGGTTCATTTTGAAATTTAATATGAGTCCATTGGACTTGTTAAGTGACTTGGCCCATAATATCAGGCCATAAAACCCTCGTAATATTGTAACGATATCGAGAAAACAAAAACAAAATTGGGTAAGCCTATTTCAAATTATAATAAAAATTGCATCGGAAAAAACTTTTAAAGGCTTTAAGAAATCAAATTGGACAAAAAGAAAAGTGAATGAGATTTAATTAGAATATCTAGAATTTAATAAAAAATAATAATGGTAATAATAATAATAATGAGTTAACAAAACTTAAAAAAATTTATAAAGGCACCAAACATTAAAAAATTAATGATTTAAACAAAATTATTTTTATTGAGCACATGGGTCCATATTTAATTGATATTAGGCCTGATGAATTATTTTAAAATTTTCAAAATATTTATTAGACAAGTTCGACTCATTTTGAAATTTAAAATCAGCCTATTAGACTTGTTAAGTGACTTGGCCCACGAAATTATAGGCAAGACTCATATTATTCTGACGACCAAGAGAAAACGGAAACAAAATGGAATAAGCCTATTTCAAATCATAATAATAAAAATTGCGTAGGACAAGAACTTTCACAAAACTTTTAAAGGTTTTAAGAAATCAAATTAGACAAAAAGAAAAGTGAATGAATTTAATTAGAATATCTAGAATTTAATAATAATAATAACAATAATAATAATATGTTGTAAATACATAAATGTACTAAAATATATTCCATATATTAGATAGATGACCATTAGAATTCTTATATATCCATGTATTCTTATTTTTCATATTCATATATCCCTTTGATTCATGTATTTTTATTGTCTAAGTTCATATATTCATTTAAAATCATGTATCATCTCATGCAAGTATTGATGAGCATTTGTTGTAAACACACAAGAAGGAAGTTGAGAAAAAGAGAGTTGAACCTTGCTCTCTCTCTTGATTTCCTTCGCGCTTTTGATGCTACGAACCATGTTGTACAGGTTGATGCAAAGCGGCATAATGGGAAGAGGCTTTCTGTTGAGTCGAGTCGAGTTTAGCTAGGATTTTACTCCCTCTTCTGAGATGCTTCTTTGCTCCAGTTTAGCAAATGGAACGAGAAGGTCGGCATACAGCACCTTTTGGGACTAACCGAGAGAGAGGGAGAGCTATGCAGAGAGAGAATTACCTAGAGAAAGGGACTAACCGAGAGAGAACTAGCGTGGGGGAGAGAGAAAAAGAGAGTCGGGCAGTGTGTTGCTTGGTGGTTAGTGGAGGGAGAGGTGCAAGGTGGCTGGGCACATTGGGGCACGGCGGTGAGCGCAATAAAACCGACAGTATGGCTTGGTGATAGGTAGCGTTCAGTTGCTGGATCCTTCTTGGTTTCGGGTGTGGTTTCAGGCCACTCCTAGTGGTGTAAGAGAGGCTCACAGTTGCGGTGGAGGAACCCAGTGGTGGGACAACCGTGCGGTGCAGTGTGGGAGGATCAATGTGGCAGTAGACTTCTATTGACTGACGTTGCAAAACAGGGGCTGCTGGGTTCACAGCTTTGTGGCTTACAATGGAGGTCACGGGGAGGCGTTGGGCGGTGGTAGGGTAGTTTCTAATCGGTGGAGCCCTCTGTGGTGCTTCGGGTCGCAACAAAGAAAATGGAAATGAGAGAGTTTCTAGCACGGCAAAGAGAAAACCAAGGCTGTAGTGATGTTCCCTCTGGCTGTCCAATACAGCGGAAAGAGGCAGTGATGGAGGGGCTACGGTTGAACGTGGGGCAGCGGTTGTTGCGGCTAGGAGGGAGATACCATGACGACTGAGGCTACCATGGGTTATAAACACTGGAACATGGTGTTTCGCAGGTGTGATCTGACTGGGTTGGTGGTATGGTTCAGCTGGTACACGGCTGAGCCGAACGCAGGAGGCTCACGGTGAAGGTGATGGTGATGGTGTTGCTGCAGGGGGAGGCTGCATGCGGCAACAAAACCCTAGATGAAGATGGGTGTTCCAAGCAACGCATTGGGTCTAAATTATTTATTATATTTTATTTATAAATTTATCATTTAATATATAAAATAATAATAAGAAAAGCATTTATTTTGGGTAGAGTCGCCGGATGGTAACCGCGAAGGAGTCGGCTCAGCCTTTATATTAAAAAAAAAAACAGCAACAACAATCGATGGCATTGGTGCTCTCTCTTCAATGGTCTTCTTCTCTTCGGCTTCATGGTCTTCTTCTCAAGCTCGTCTTCAACTTTGTGGTCTTCAAGTAGATCTGTGCTCTCTCTTCAAGTGGATAAGTTCGTAAGGAGCCATTAAATTGCATCTTCAAGTGGTCTTCTTCTTCGTGGAAGGGTCGTCGTCTTGGTCATTTCTACTGGGTCATCAAATGGTCTTCTCAAGGCCGGCTCAATATGTTTCGGGGCTTAAGGCTAAAATTTTGAGCTATGTTTTTTTTTTTTTTAAAGTAAAATTAAATGAATTTATTTTTATTTTTATATTATATTTTTATTTAAAAATAAGTCCTATCATTTTGTAAAGTAAAATTATTGATTAAGATTTTATACCACATTTTCAATTAATACCTGACTTAATCTTTATTAGAAAATTTTTTATTTAGAGAGAATTTTATTAAATCTAGTTTTGCAAGTACTTTAGACTTTTAGACACAATTATAATCTTTATTGTCAATAAAGTTCTATAAACAACTTACACATTTGAAAAAAAGTGGACCCTTGCCTCTTCAAAGGATTATACCAAAACCTTTTATGAACACTGAAAAATTAAAATTTTCTATTTATAATTTTTACATTAATTATATATTAAACTAATAATAAAAAAAGAGAAGTGTATTCTTAGAACGAGAATAGATAAAATAATTATTATATGTATACTTTTAAAAAATAATAATGATATAGTATCTATTTAATCTTATTTATATTCTCCTTTTCATTGAGTTAATTAAATTTTTTTATTAAATATATATATATAAAATTATACTTTATATATTTTTTTAGGGGGCTTCTTTCATTAGGGCCTTAGGCAATTTGCCTAAGTTTCCTAATGGAAGAGCCGGCACCGGGTCTTCTTCGTGGTCTATTGGGTCATCTTCGTGTGGATAATTTCTACTGGGTGATTTCTACGACATTCTTGGTAAAGCAGTTTTTTTTACTTGCTTCTGTTTCATGATTTCTTGATTGAGTGATTTTATACTTTACTGTTTATTGAATGCGGTGGGGGAAGATGATGCCCATGGCCAATTGCACCAAGCGGTGGAGTAGTGATTCTTGCTGATTTTTTAGCAATTTTTCGATCCTTTTAATACACTGAAGCTGCATGAACCTGTTTAAGAACCATCGGAAATGACTCGATCAGCCATAGCGCCAACGGTAGTAATAGTAAGATTCATTGTACAGGTTTTCAAACTAGAAAGAAACTACCTTTTAGAAATTGTACAGGTTCTCAATTCGTTTTTCTGCCAAGCCTTATATTCTGGAAAATCAAAAGATCATTTGAAAGAATACGAGTTTTTAGGTTTTTCATATTCAATTACAGCAAACTTCCAACGTAACAATAGTCATAACAGGCATTTCAGTACAATTACAATAATATTCAACAAAATTCGATTTGGCGAGGCAGATCCAGATCCGTAAACTTCGTGCTTTGTGCTTTTCGTGCTTCATGGTCTTTGAAGGGACAAAGGGAGGGGGAGAGTCTAGTCTGGGTCTTCGAAGGGAGGGAGAGTTGAAGGGATTCAAGGAGGGGGGAGTTTTGAGATGAAAACAACAGCATTTTATTTTGGGCACTGGTTTCGCGACGATTACGCATGCCGGTTGTCTTTAGCTTTTTTTCTAAGAAAATAATGATAAATAAATGTAAGTATCGTGGTAGGCGGGTCTATGGCTTGGATCTCACGGGTCATGGAGTTTAAAAACGAACTGGTTATTGGGTCATACAAACGGGTTGGACCCATTTCATGGCCTAAACCCTTGGGTGTTAAGATTTTTCTGTGTCCTCGTGAGAACATTTATCCTTGGGTCCTAGTAAGAACATTTAGAGATCTTCTTGGGCTTAGAAGGGCTCCAAATAAGTTATTCTGCTTGCCCATTCATTCTTGGGCTACGTATTTAATAAATTCTAATAGGTTGGATCTTAAATAAAAAATAAGTCCAATTGGTCCAATAAATATTTTTTGAACTTATAATTATTTCTCAAGCCCATTATCTAATAAAATGGATAAACATGCCCAATAAAATTAAGTGTATGATTGGGATTATGGTGAGAAATATAAATTATAATTTTAGAATTTATAACTTTAGAACTGATAACTTTACGACTTACATAATAAGTTTTACTATTAAAAAATTATTTATTGTTTGGTAACTATATGTTTAAAACAAAACAAATTAAAAAATATACTTTTTTGATGTAGAAAAGAGAATCATTTGTTTTTTAAAAATTATGACCATATCTTTGAAAGTTTTAAAGTTATAAGACCCTGTTGAATAACTTTTATGAACTCTATTGTACATGTATTTTCGCATATTAACAATCTTTTTAAAATTAGAATGATGTTCCACATTATTTGAAAAAGCACGTTTGATGAAAATGTTTTTCTTCAAACATACTTTTTAACTTATTTGAGATTAAAAAGTATTTTAATATGTAACACTCATACAATCTAATTGTGTCATTAAAGAGTTTTTAATACTATTTAAACACTTTTTAAAACTCCTAACATAACTCCATACATGCCCTAAATGGAATTTAACCAGCTTATTGGACTTCATAAAATCCATAGTCACCAGCAAATTCTTTTTCAGGCCCACGGCTTAGACAATATTGTCCAAAAATCTCAACTGGGCATCAAACAAAATTCATGGGTCCAAAGTACCATTCAATTTAAAAATGTAAACTTTAAATAATGGGTCTTGATTAAAATCCTAGTAATGGTTTCTCCCGAGTTTTTACCTTAAAAATCCACCCAAAATAATAATAAGTAGAACTGTCCATATAAAATAATAATCTCAAATAATTAGTAAAATATAACTTTCCAAGGTTCGAGGTGTTACACTAGTGTACAAGATGAGAATCCTGAGGTACTTGGTGTTGCGTCGACACGTTTCTTTAAGATAATAGCCAATGGTCAGATGGTGGAAGATAGAGTCCCATAAGTTGGATGCACATTAAAATAGTTCACTCGTCAGCATCCACCCATGTTTGATGGTAGATTTAGAGCAACGAATACACTGATGAACAAAAGGTAGAGTATGGCACCTACAATCTGATGGACATGGCTGAATAATGGTTGTAGAGTGACCAGCAGACTACTCTAGTAATAATAGGGAGAATGGGTTCCCATTCCTTTGGAGTGTTTTAAGAAGACATTCTTGGACCACTTTTTCCCTCAAACCCTCATAGAGATAAGAGTAAGACAATTTGTAGACCTTACTCAAGGCACTATGACTATTGATGAGTACACCACAAAACTCTTGGATCTACCCGTTTTGCCGAATATTTGATCCCTAATGAGGGAAAGAATGCAAAAATGTTTTGAGCGATGACTCAACCATAATTTTTATGACCTAGTCACGAGAGCCATTGTTCTAGAGGAAGACATTCAGAAGATTATGAAATAGAGTGAACAAATGAAACGTTCCTTGTAGTATGCTGAGCAAGGACAAGCTAATAGGTCCTTTTGGGCTAATGAAGAGAGGCCACAACATGGTGAGACAGGATGACATTCTATATGTGAGAAATGTGGTAAAAGGCATGCAAGGAAATGTGGGGACTGGCTCATGCTTCTAGTGTCGAAAGGGACTTCATATTCGAGACTACAATACCTATTATGATAAATGATGAGGTTTTATGAGATAAGCTTACCAAGTACTAACTATTGGAAAATGGTATAATTTTCCATTTTCTTACATTCCTCTAACTAGGGGGGACTGGAAAGCGGGGGTTGAACATAGACGCCCGCACGCACCTGGGCACTGGGGGACTGGGTTTTGTTTTAAAACGTCCCTTCCCCCTTGCATCTCTCTCTCTCTCTCTCTCTCTCTCTATTTAAAATTCTCATCACCGTCGTCCCAGCTAGTTGCTGTCATAGTCTCACTCTTCCCCTCACCATCGCCCCCAGCCAGTATTTCTCTCTCTCTTTATGTTGGTTTTAGTTTTTTGTAGTGGGTAGAAGGTGGGTGGGGCTGAGCGGACTGTTGTGAGGGCCAATCTGGACGAGCTTGGGGCCCAAACTACCCCCCTCCCCCTCCTCGCCCATGCGGGCGTGGCAGATGGGGCAGGGGCAACCCCTGTTTAGGGGTGTAGGTAGTCGCCCCTACCTTTGAGTTTTTAACATATTATCCATTAACTAGAGTTGATAGAATTTTGGATGGACAGATCTCAATCTAGAGACAATATAGGGAGTTTGGATCAAGTTCTTCCAAAAAAAAAAAGTTATAATATTTGCATTTCTCGTTTTCATTTTAGATTTATGTATTTCTTTGTCTCATATGTTGTAACAATCCGACCCAAATATTATTGGGGATAGAATGTGAATAATTTTTTGCTTTGTTATCTTTATAAAAATCTCATATCATTAATAAGTTGTTCAGGATTGTTTATTATTATTATTATTATTATTATTATTATTATTATTATTGTTATTGTTATTATTGTTATTATTATTATTACTAAAAATCAAGTTAAATGGTTTATAGGGGTTTCATCCGGGTTGCAACCTGGGAACCCGGGTATACCTGAACCGGAAGTCGGATTTCAAACCCGGGCCGGAACCCAGACTGAGTTGGTCTGGGTAAGACCTAAGCCGAATTTCTAAAAAGTCAAGTTCATGAAAAGCATAATATTTGTGTTCTAAAAGCTCAATTAAGCTCAATTAGCAAAACAAAAAAAAAATTCAAACCATAATTATTTTTTATACAAAAGGCTTTAATTTTTTTTTTAAAAAAAATTTAAAGATGTCTAGTTGGAATGCATAATGTGTTCTAAATATCAAATGCATAAATTCATCCATACATGCATCACATTGCAATCCATTAGATATTACATTATTTGATATTTATACATTACATTACAATATACAAAATTACAATATATGAATTGCAAAATCAGTAACATGTCCATCAATGATTTAATCTCCACACCAAATAGCAACTTCAAGTAATTTGATTGAGAGATCCTGCAAAACACATAAAGTTTTGAACAATGATCATATACAAGGATTAAGACAAATTCCACTTAATAAATTAAAGATTAAGATGAGAATGGATTCTTATTTTTTTTTTTCCAAATACACCCACACTAACAAATATTTTGTAGAGTTTTCATTCAAATAGATATCCCTAGACAGCCAATTCTCTTAGCAAAATTAATAAACAAGAACATAAAACAGAGTAGTACTTGTGCTACTTCGTACTCAACTTTATTTCATTGAAGCATGCAACAAAACCTAACTGATGCACATCCTCTTTGTTTCATTGAATCATGCAATTTCAAACCCTTTTTTTGAAGTATCTTTATACAAACTATAGTTCAAATAGTTGGTGCAGTACCATGAACCTGAAGAAATTGGTGCTGATCCCCAAAGTTGGCCTCAAAGTGGATATTTAAAAAGAAAAATAAATGCATGAGGTTGAAACTTGTAATAGATATTCACAATTAAATATAGAAACGTGATTAGAGGACTAGCTGCTTCACCAAGATAATGAATTAGCTTGATGGAAACATGAAGCTTTAAAAAATGTAAGCCAATGTAGATGTTCCCACCAAAACAGAACTACCAGGTCAATGAACCAGAACATGCAATGGGAATGGACTAGAAGCGGAAGGCTACAACTTCTAAAGTTTGAAACTAGATTGAACCTGGCTTAACTCTCTAAAGTCTTTTATTTTCCTAAAAATAATTTGGAACCCAAAGGCCCCAATTGTTTTCCTAAACTCCACCAAGAAACACAACTAATTTTTAAAAAGAAATCTAGAAAAATAAAAAAATACAACATCCTAAAAACCATTTCTTCCAAATCATAACAAATCTTCATTATATATATATATATATATATATGTTTTCGATATAACAGATCTAAACAAATCTAAACAGATGTAAACAAATCTTCCAAATAATAATAACCCACGGCTCTAGCATTTTGCAACTAAACAGATCTAAACAGATACTCCTCAAACATTTAAACATTCAAACGGATCTAACCCATAAAAATATTACTCAAACATTCAAACATTCTCATAAAAAAAAACCGAAACTCAACAAAGAGAGAACAAAACGGAGGGAAGAAAGAAAACATACCCAAACGAAAATACGTTCTAATCTCTAGGCCATTTTACTAGCAAACCCAGATCTATCAAACTAACAGCATATACTTTATACTCATGTTCAACAAAATAACAAAAAAAAAAAAAACCCAGATCTAGCACAGAATGTCGTAGCCGTAGCAGAAGAAGAAGGAAGCTAGCGCAGAATGTCGAAGCACAGATCTTGCCTGAACAAAAGCTACACAAGCCATATCATTTCATTGTTGTCATTCCAAGGTATTTGACGATGCAAGATAGAGTGGGTGAGAAGCGAGAGAGATCCAGGTGAGAATAAACATCAGCAGATAGCATTATCTTATCCAGGGCCGGCTTAATCCCTTCCGGGGCCTAAGGCTAAA